>NC_091153.1:59734718-59859718 GCF_040958095.1 Procambarus clarkii
AATAGAAGTGTTTGTAGAAAGCCTATTGGTCCATATTTCTTGATACTTCTATATTGGAGCGGAGTCTTGAGGTGGGTAGAATATAGTTGTGCAATAATTGGCTGTTGATTGCTGGTGTTGACTTCTTGATGTGTAGTGCCTCGCAAACGTCAAGCCGCCTGCTATCGCTGTATCTATCGATGATTTCTGTGTTGTTTACTAGGATTTCTCTGGCGATGGTTTGGTTGTGGGAAGAGATTATATGTTCCTTAATGGAGCCCTGTTGCTTATGCATCGTTAAACGCCTAGAAAGAGATGTTGTTGTCTTGCCTATATACTGGGTTTTTTGGAGCTTACAGTCCCCAAGAGGGCATTTGAAGGCATAGACGACGTTAGTCTCTTTTAAAGCGTTCTGTTTTGTGTCTGGAGAGTTTCTCATGAGTAGGCTGGCCGTTTTTCTGGTTTTATAGTAAATCGTCAGTTGTATCCTCTGATTTTTGTCTGTAGGGATAACGTTTCTATTAACAATATCTTTCAGGACCCTTTCCTCCGTTTTATGAGCTGTGGAAAAGAAGTTCCTGTAAAATAGTCTAATAGGGGGTATAGGTGTTGTGTTAGTTGTCTCTTCAGAGGTTGCATGGCTTTTCACTTTCCTTCTTATGATGTCTTCGACGAAACCATTGGAGAAGCCGTTATTGACTTGGACCTGCCTTACCCTACAGAGTTCTTCGTCGACTTACTTCCATTCTGAGCTGTGGCTGAGAGCACGGTCGACATATGCGTTAACAACACTCCTCTTGTACCTGTCTGGGCAGTCGCTGTTGGCATTTAGGCACATTCCTATGTTTGTTTCCTTAGTGTAGACTGCAGTGTGGAAACCTCCGCCCTTTTCCATGACTGTTACATCTAGAGTGTTTTCCATGACTGTTACATTTTCATAATATATGTCTACAGGAAAGACTGCTACCAAAATATACTAATATATATATATATATATATATATATATATATATATATATATATATATATATATATATATATATATATATATATATACATATATATATATATATATGGCCTACTCTGCCAAAGCACAGGGGGATGGCATTCGAGGCACAGTGAAGTTAATGGCATCATCAAGAGGAGCCTCACCACAGCTGGATGCCCAGCTGAAAGAGAGCCCCGTTACCTAACGCCCCGTAACTCTGATGCTCTTATTGGTCGCCCGGATGGTATCACAGTGAACCCCTGGAAGAATGGCAAGCAGTTGGTATGGGACTACACGTGCGTATCAACCCTGGCTAACACCTACATTAACCTCAGTGTTGCACAACCAGGTGGCGCTGCCACCCACAGGGAAGCAGCCAAATCCCGTAAGTATAGAGAACTGGATCACCACTACAATTTTGTCCCCATTGCTTCTGAGACACTCGGCGCCTGGGGTAAAAGTGCTACCAGTTTTTTGAAGGAACTGGGTTCTAGGCTCATTGAAACAACAAGGGACCCAAGAGCTGCAAGCTTTCTTTTCCAGCGCCTCAGTGTGGCGATACAGAGGGGAAAAGCGCACTGCATCCAGGGTTCCTGCCCGCCATCTGAGGAGCTGGAGGAACTTGACAACCTATGATAACCATCTTTGTAACCTATATGTAACTCCTTTTTTGTAACAAAGTTCAAATAAAGTAAATATATATGTGTACATACAAAAGAATGGGGGTGGTAGGAGAAGATAATATTAGTGTTCAGTGAGAAACCACTAGGTCTCCTCTGAATACTTTTTATTTTCTTCTCCGAGGCTATGGGTCCCCACATTGGCACCAGAGGTGGTACCCTATATATATATATATATATATATATATATATATATATATATATATATATATATATATATATATATATATATATATATATATATATATATATATATATATATATATATATATATATATATATATATATATATATATATATATATATATATTATCAACCACACTAAATGCGCTTGCTGGGACTTGAGCCCCTGCCCACGTTATGTAAAGCTGAGTGCTGTACCACTGTACCACCACACCACAAAGCTGAGTGCTGTACCACTGTACCACCACACCACAAAGCTGAGTGCTGTACCACTGTACCACCACACCACAAAGCTGAGTGCTGTACCACTGTTTTACCACAATACAAAGTCAAGTGGAGACTCTTCATGCACTTATATAACACTATGCCCGAGTGCATTCGGGTCATGTGGTCAACTACTTCATCTAGTTCAGGCCACAGAGCATGAAATATCAAATGTAATCTCATAATATCATACACTTGATATTGATATCATATTACCTCGCAATAGTATATTACCGCGATTATTGTCCTCGCCGTTGATGGCCATGTTCATATTGGTATTGTAGGTCACTTTCGTAGTCATGAAAGACCTAATTAACATAGGGCTATGGATAAATTTATAATACGTCTATTCTGGCCTGGTTTGCTGATATTGCCTAGGACACCGATGGCCCAATGGCAGTTCAGTAGCAGCCACATTGCCAAATGGCATCATCAGAGAACAGTATATATATATATATATATATATATATATATATATATATATATATACATATATATATATATATATATATATATATATATATATATATATATATATATATATACATATATATATATATATATATATATATATATATATATATATATATATATATATATATATATATATATATATATATATATATATATATATAAATGCCTTCAATTTGGTGCGGAGGGATGCTGTACTTCGTGCGGTTCATAGTCATTTCCCTTCCCTCTACCCTTTTGTACATTCATGCTACAGTGTGGATCTTAAGCTACTTTTTGGCGAACGTGAAATTGACTCGCGAGAAGGCGTCCAACAGGGTGACCCCCTTGCTCCTCTCCTTTTCTGCTTAGTCATCAAACAAGTCACAGAGGTCCTGTCCAGCGAGCTTAACATCTGATTCTTGGATGATGGTACCCTAGCTGGTTCCCAAGACTTAATCCTGGAGGACATCAGAAAAATCCAGGAGCAAGGTGCAGTTTTAGGCCTCACCCTGAACCCTTCTAAATGTGAAATAATATGTTCCAACCAGGGCATCGTAGAGAGAATAGAGGGTCTTCTGCCAAATATCCATAAAACTAAACCTGAAGACAGCACACTCCTAGGAGCTCCCCTGGGGTTGAAAGCCATCGATGAGGTCCTTGATAAGAAAATCGCCGACCTTAAGAGGATGGATGGGAGGATTGAGGATATTGATGCTCATGATGCACTCTACCTCATCACCAGATGTCTGTCCCTCCCCAGGTTAACCTACTTTCTGAGGTGTTCACCATCTTGCAGTAGCCAAAAACTAAGTGAGTATGACCGGTTACTGAAATCAATGCTAGAAAAAGCCCTTAACCTCTCTCGATGACCTACAGTGGAAACAAGCCTCTCTTCCCGTAAGACTTGGGGGCCTCGGAGTTCGAACAGCAACGCAAATCGCTGTTCCAGCCTTCCGGTCCTCCTTATCAGCATCCGACGACCTTGTGAAAGGAAATTCTACCTGCCCACTTACATCAGCTGGCAGGTGTACATGATCCCAATTTTACACGCTGTGCCACAGAGTGGGCCTCTCGTGCAGGCCAATCACCTCAACCACCATCCCCAAAAGCTCACAAGCAATCCAGCTGGGATGGCCCCATTGTAAACCAAGTTGCTGCAGAGTGCCTGGGTGCTGCAACAACACAACACGACATTGCTCGCCTCACAGCAGTAGCAGCACCACATGCAGGGGATTTCCTGTTAGCAACCCCAATGTCGGCAACTGGCAAGCGTCTCACACCACACGCCCTTCGAATTGCTGTGGCCCTCCGCCTTGCTGCCCCTATCCACACCAGATATAGGTGTATTTGCGGCGAGGTGGTGGCTGACAGGTACAGCCACCATGGCCTACTCTGCCAAAGCACAGGGGGATGGCACTCGAGGCACAGTGAAGTTAACGACATCATTAAGAGGAGCCTCACCACAGCTGGATGCCCAGCTGAAAGAGAGCCCCGTTACCTAACGCCCCGTAACTGATGCTCTTATTGGTCGCCCGGATGGTATCACAGTGATCCCCTGGAAGAATGGCAAGCAGTTGGTATGGGACTACACGTGCGTATCAACCCTGGCTAACACCTACATTAACCTCAGTGTTGCACAACCAGGTGGCGCTGCCACCCACAGGGAAGCAGCCAAATCCCGTAAGTATAGAGAACTGAATCACCACTACAATTTTGTCCCCATTGCTTCTGAGACACTCGGCGCCTAGGGTAAAAGTGCTACCAGTTTTTTGAAGGAACTGGGTTCTAGGCTCATTGAAACAACAAGGGACCCAAGAGCTGCAAGCTTTCTTTTCCAGCGCCTCAGTGTGGCGATACAGAGGGGAAATGCGCACTGCATCCAGGGTTCCTGCCCGCCATCTGAGGAGCTGGAGGAACTCGACAACCTATGATAACCATCTTTGTAACCCATATGTAACTCCTTTTTTGTAACAAAAACATATATATATATATATATATATATAAATATATATATATATATATATATATATATATATATATATATATATATATATATATATATATATATATATATATATACAATATATATATATATATATATATATATATATATATATATACAATATATATATATATATATATATATATATATATATATATATATATATATATATATATATATATATATATATATATATATATATATATATATATATATATATATATATATATTGTGACGATAATCTCCTTCAAGAGAGATTACTTCAGTACAGCTACAACATCTAGATATTACAATCAAGAGTAGTATATATTTAGTAGAATACGTTTCTACAGGGGGTATACGTACCCCTACACGCGCTCTCCACGTCCCCCTCCTTGCTGTCGCCACACCACCTTCGTCGGTCACCAAACTACCACTTCCAGACAACACGCTTCCCATTGGTGAATCGGCGACTCCACTCGACTGCAGCGCCATCTGCATAGCCGATGACTAAGCGTGCACGAGCCGTTGGATTTAGAGTATTCTGTGCTCTCAATGCTGATACATCAATCTTGTATTCGCTCTGTGTAATAGTGGAGGTTTTCAGCCAGCCAATATTCTCAGCATCTTTTAATTCATTTTTTGTCTTGTTCATTGTAGAGTAACGTAACCCTTGTTATATTTTATATTATTTTTTGACTTTGTAATTTTGTTTAATTCGCACTGTACATAGCCAAGGGATTATCTTTGTTCATATTTGTTTTAAGTCAATTAAAGTTTCATTGTTCATACGGTTTGTTTTGGGTGTTTTTCACTTTTACTTGACCACAGGAGGCAACAGCCACGCAGTCAACTTTTTTTTTCTCATTTTTTTTTGTAAATGTGATTGGCATTGACACCAGCCATTGGGAGGACTGCCCTACACATTTTCCATCACAAAATATATATATATATATATATATATATATATATATATATATATATATATATATATATATATATATATATATAATTATAATTAAATATATTATTTGATTAGAACAGGGCACCTGAATCGTAGAAGGTTGCCAACGTGGCACCGATAATTAAGAGAGGCGGTACATGGCTTCCAATGTTAGTTTCATGTCAATTGTGGGATGTTTGTGTGAATCAGTGAATGCATTGGCAATCGTATACATCTTAAAAAATATTTTGTTGTCAAGATATTTGAAGTAGAGAGTGGAGAAATTTCGTTTTAAAACGGAAATAAGGAAGTACTGATTAGGAAATATGTTTGTGGACAATTGGAATGAGCTGCCAGTAAACATGTTCGAAGCAAACAGTTTAGTAGGGTTTCAACAATAGACTAGACGGGTATATAGGTGAGAGAGGAATGGATTTAATCGATCACCACCACACCCAGCACCACCACACCCAGCACCACCACACCAAGCACCACCACACCAAGCACCACCACACCAAGCACCACCACACCAAGCACCACCACACCAAGCACCACCACACCAAGCACCACCACACCAAGCACCACCACACCCAGCACCACCACACCCAGCACCACCACACCCAGCACCACCACACCAAGCAACACCACACCAAGCACCACCACACCCAGCACCACCACACCCAGCACCACCACACCCAGCACCACCACACCCAGCACCACCACACCCAGCACCACCACACCAAGCACCACCACACCAAGCACCACCACACCAAGCACCACCACACCAACCCTCACTCCCACCACACAGAGGCTAATTTCATCAAGGCCCGTGAGATGCTGGCCAGCGTGTAATGGTCTAATATTCCTAGATTATCTTTTGTTATTGGAGGCAAGAGGTAATAAAATACAACCAAAAATAATAACAAAATGTAACGAGAAAGGGGAGTAAAGGCCCACGTCCAAGAATGTTCTTCGTAGCAAAACGTCTTAAGAAATTGGTGTTTGGGTGTATGGAAGCCTCCTAAAGCATGTATGTCTATTGGTGGACACCTGGGAGCATAAACAATAACTGTGACGTATGACTCAAGGGTCAATTTTAGAGAGTCGTATGACTGAAGGTTTAATTAAAGTATGTCGTATGAGGTGCAAGATCCTTCCCCTGAAAAACTCCCACGAGATAATGTATAATAGTGGACTTAATAATGGTCCAGCACGGACTGAAACATCATCACTTCCTTGTTTCAGGTGCGAGGGTTGGGTGTCTTGCTCTCAGCCCCGTTACTGGGACTTGCTCTCTTCGTGTAGTAAACAGGTTTAAATAAAATATGACTCTTATGAGACGAAGACTACAGGTAGAAGTCAGACAACAGTTGAGAATATAAAGCGAGAAACAAAAACAGGCCCAAACAGCTGTGGGACGGAGAGGCAATGACGCAGAAAACAGTCCCACTCCGCTTCCTATGATACGGCCTTAAAATCTGGGAGCCAAGTGGTGTGGCTTGAAGGGGAACGGTCCCTAACTTTGTTTTCAAAGTGGTTCTGGATTTGAGGCGGTGACTGTGGCTTATTGCTTCTGGCTCCTTAGTTGTGGCTCGACTTATGCCTCTCTGTCTCTCTCTCTCTCTTTCCATCTCTCTGGCGGCAGCTCCACCTGTCTAACTGGGGGTTCGTGTTAGGTGTCTATGGCTCTGGTACCGCAGTGGCCACTGGGGCCATAGAGTAGTTCTACGTCTCCTGCTGTTCCTCTGAAGCCATGCCAACGGTTCCACCTTCGTGGTTGTAGTACTACATATAGTTTATGTAGCTGTGTTCATGACTCTGTGACACTGAATGCCTCCTGCTTCAGCAACAGTGATTAGCTCAGTGAAGCAGAATGAGTTTGTTTACACCGACTTTTCTTTAACACCAACTCATACATTGTGACTAGTGATAGCCTTGGCTGTTATCCTGGCTCTGCTTGCTCCATTAACGTTGGCTTACATTCTGGCTCTGGTGACTCTATACGACTAGCAGTCTCACTAGCTCTAACCAGCTCTAGCTGTTAGTAGTAGCCCTAACCCTGAATAATAACTCAATATTTAGCTTTGACTAGTATTCCAAGCTAAAATATTTGTCGTAATTGACGACATATTTAATAGAGTCAGGGGAAGAGCTGGAGACGTGTCAGGAAGTGGAGGGGGGGGGGAGCTGGGGCCTTGTCAGGGAGCTGGCGCCGAGTCAGGGAGGAGCTGGCGCCGTGTCAGGGGGCTGGCGCCGTGTCAGGAGGGAGCTGGAGCCGTGTCAGGGGGCTGGCGCCATGTCACGGGGGGAGCTGGAGACGTGTCAGGGAGGGAGCTGGCGCCATGTCAAGGGGGAGGGAGCTGGAGCCGTGTCAGGGGGGAGCTGGAGCCGTGTTATGGGGGGGGAGCTGGAGCCGTGTCAGGGGGGAGCTGGAGCCGTGTTATGGGGGGGGGAGCTGGAGCCGTGTCGGGGGGGGGGGGGGAGCTGGAGCCGTGTTATGGGGGGGGGGAGCTGGAGCCGTGTCGGGGGGGGTGGGGGTGAGCTGGAGCCGTGTCAGGGGGGAGCTAGAGCCGTGTCGGGGGGGGGGGGGTGAGCTGGAGCCGTGTCATGGGGGGGGGGGGGGAGCTGGAGCCGTGTCAGGGGAGACGTGTGATCTATAAATATGGGTCTTGAGGTCCCCGGCAGAGCGGAGGAAGCCCGCATATTGACATTAGTATACATTACCTTCCCAGCCTCATTAGTATACATTGTACTTCAGTATGTATACAGTATACATTACCTTCCCAGCCTCATTAGTCTACATTGTACTTCAGTATGTATACAGTATACATTACCTTCCCAGCCTCATTAGTATACATTGTACTTCAGTATGTATACAATATACATTACCTTCCCAGCCTCATTAGTATACATTGTACTTCAGTATGTATACAGTATACATTACCTTCCCAGCCTCATTAGTCTACATTGTACTTCAGTATGTATACAGTATACATTACCTTCCCAGCCTCATTAGTATACATTGTACTTCAGTATGTATACAGTATACATTACCTTCCCAGCCTCATTAGTCTACATTGTACTTCAGTATGTATACAGTATACATTACCTTCCCAGCCTCATTAGTCTACATTGTACTTCAGTATGTATACAGTATACATTACCTTCCCAGCCTCATTAGTATACATTGTACTTCAGTATGTATACAGTATACATTACCTTCCCTGCCTCATTAGTATACATTGTACTTCAGTATGTATACAGTATACATTACCTTCCCAGCCTCATTAGTATACATTGTACTTCAGTATGTATACAGTATACATTACCTTCCCTGCCTCATTAGTATACATTGTACTTCAGTATGTATACAGTATACATTACCTTCCCAGCCTCATTAGTATACATTGTACTTCAGTATGTATACAGTATACATTAGTATACATTGCCTTCCCTGCTTCAGGATCCCTCACCACAAGCCGGGCTGAGCTGCCCCGTCGCCGGCGGGACAGGTCGCTCCAAGCCTCGGCAAACTAAGATCACTTTTTACCTAGTTATCAGATGCACGCGCGCGCGCGCAATTCCGTCATGGGTAAATACGTTGAGAGACGCTGAAAAATAACAGGCGGGAGCCCGCAACAGGGAGGAGAAGGATGCTGGAAACACGTGAAGGAAATTTTTTAACCCAAGCTAATGAGGAAAAAGCGAGAAAGAGGAAGGTAGCCAGCCGCCAAACTCAGCTCAGTTTCCACCTGGGCGGGGCGAACATGGAAAGAATTTTCGAACAAAATTTCACTAGCCTCCAGCGGCCATTGGGTTCTGGTCCTTGTAAACATAATTCAGATGAAAGTGTCAGATGGAGTGGGGGGGGGGGTTCTAAGAGCTGAGGTTCTAAGAGCTATGGAAGGGGGTTCTAAATTCTAAGGAGTTCTAAGAGCAGCAAACATGGTATTATGTCAATATCTGCAATGTGGAGTTGGATTAAGAGTTTAGGAACTCGTCCGTGCAAGGTGTAATGGACCACACTGCACATCCACAAGATGTGCAGTGTGGTCAGACGCGCCTTAGTTTAGTGGATGCACGCTATTGTGATTTCTGTGTGTATGGACAGAAGAGGTTTACGAAAAGCTGGATAGAATAGAACTGACGTAATCTGAACGTAAACGAATGTGAGAATCGGAAGACAACGTATCAATACGAGAGTGATAAACATCCAGATGTAAAGAGCAACCGAGGCTAAAGCAGAGGAAAGTGGGGCCAAACTGAAAACGACAAGGATATATGTGAAATACTAAACAAAAGTTTCCATGGTGTTCAAAATAGAACCTGAGCACCTGCCAGTGGTGGAGTGCAGGACCGGCAACACTTCAAGACTCATCTGTTGCAGCAGATGTGTTAAAGTTGCAGCTTGACGAACAGGATAAGCCCTGGGGGCCTGGACACTAAGCCCTGGGGGCCTGGGTACTAAGCCCTGGGGGCCTGGGCACTAAGCCCTGGGAGCCTGGACACTAAGCCCTGGGGGCCTGGGCACTAAGCCCTGGAGGCCTGGGCACTAAGCCCTGGGGGGCCTGGGCACTAAGCCCTGGGAGCCTGGGCACTAAGCCCTGGGGAGCCTGGACACTAAGCCCTGGGGGCCTGGGCACTAAGCCCTGGAGGCCTGGACACTAAGCCCTGGGGGCCTGGGCACTAAGCCCTGGGGGGCCTGGACACTAAGCCCTGGGGGCCTGGGCACTAAGCCCTGGTGGCCTGGACACTAAGCCCTGGGGGGCCTGGACACTAAGCCCTGGTGGCCTGGGCACTAAGCCCTGGTGGCCTGGACACTAAGCCCTGGGGGCCTGGGCACTAAGCCCTGGTGGCCTGGGCACTAAGCCCTGGGGGCCTGGGCACTAAGCCCTGGACACTAAGCCCTGGGGGGCTGGACACTAAGCCCTGGGGGCCTGAACACTAAGCCCTGGAGGCCTGGGCACTAAGCCCTGGGGGCCTAGACACTAAGCCCTGGAGGCCTGGGCACTAAGCCCTGGGGGCCTGGACACTAAGCCCTGGGGGCCTGGACACTAAGCCCTGGGGGCCTGGACACTAAGCCCTTGGGGCCTGGGCACTAAGCCCTGGGGGGCCTGGGCACTAAGCCCTGGGGGCCTGGACACTAAGCCCTGGGGGCCTGGACACTAAGCCCTGGGGGTCTGGGCACTAAGCCCTGGGGGCCTGGGCACTAAGCCCTGGGGGCCTGGGCACTAAGCCCTGGGAGCCTGGGCACTAAGCCCTAGAGGCCTGGGCACTAAGCCCTGGGAGCCTGGGCACTAAGCCCTGGGGGCCTGGGCACTAAACCCTCGGAGCCTGGGCACTAAGCCCTGGAGGCCTGGGCACTAAGCCCTAGAGGCCTGGGCACTAAGCCCTGGGAGCCTGGGCACTAAGCCCTGGGGGCCTGGGCACTAAACCCTGGGAGCCTGGGCACTAAGCCCTGGAGGCCTGGGCACTAAGCCCTAGAGGCCTGGGCACTAAGCCCTGGGGGCCTGGGCACTAAGCCCTGTAGGCCTGGGCACTAAGACCTGGGCACTAAGCCCTGGAGGCCTGGGCACTAAGCCCTAGAGGCCTGGGCACTAAGCCCTGGGGGCCTAGGCACTAAGCCCTGGGGGCCTGGACACTAAGCCCTGGGGGCCTGGACACTAAGCTCTGGGGGCCTGGACACTAAGCACTGGGGGCATGGACACTAAGCCCTGGGGGCCTAGACACTAAGCCCTGGGGGCCTGGGCACTAAGCCCTGGGAACCTGGGCACTAAGCCCTGGGCGCCTGGGCACTAAGCCCTGGGAGCCTGGGCACTAAGCCCTGGAGGCCTGGTCACTAAGCCCTTGGAACCTGGGCACTAAGCCCTGGGCGCCTGGACACTAAGCCCTGGGGGCCTGGGCACGAAGCTCTGGGGGCCTGGGCACTAAGCCCTGGGGGCCTGGACACTAAGCCCTGGGGGCCTGGGCACTAAGCCCTGGGAGCCTGAGCACTAAGCCCTGAAGGCCTGGGCACTAAGCCCTAGAGGCCTAGGCACTAAGCCCTGGGGGCCTGGGCACTAAGCTCTGGGGGCCTGGGCACTAAGCCCTGGGGGCCTGGGCACTAAGCCCTGGGGGCCTGGACACTAAGCCCTGGGGGCCTGGGCACTAAGCCCTGGGGGCCTGGACACTAAGCCCTGGAGGCCTGGGCACTAAGCCCTGGAGGCCTGGGCACTAAGCCCTGGGAGCCTTGACACTAAGCCCTTGGAGCCTGGGCACTAAGCCCTGGAGGCCTGGACACTAAGCCCTTGGAGCCTGGGCACTAAGCCCTGGAGGCCTGGGCACTAAGCCCTGGAGGCCTGGGCACTAAGCCCTGGGGGCCTGGACACTAAGCCCTTGGAGCCTGGGCACTAAGCCCTGGAGGCCTGGACACTAAGCCCTTGGAGCCTGGGCACTAAGCCCTGGGAGCCTGGGCACTAAGCCCTGGAGGCCTGGGCACTAAGCCCTGGGATCCTGGGCACTAAGCCCTGGGAGCCTGGGCACTAAGCCCTGGGGGCCTGAGCACTAAGCCCTGGGAGCCTGGGCACTAAGCCCTAGAGGCCTGGGCACTAAGCCCTGGGGGCCTGGGCACTAAGCTCTGGGGGCCTGGGCACTAAGCCCTGGGGGCCTGGGCACTAAGCCCTGGGGGCCTGGGCACTAAGCCCTGGGGGCCTGGGCACTAAGCTCTGGGGGCCTGGGCACTAAGCCCTGGGGGCCTGGGCACGAAGCTCTGGGGGCCTGGGCACTAAGCCCTGGGGGCCTGGACACTAAGCCCTGGGGGCCTGGGCACTAAGCCCCGGGGGCCTGGACACTAAGCCCTGGGGGCCTGAGCACTAAGCCCTGGGAGCCTGGGCACTAAGCCCTGGAGGCCTGGGCACTAAGCCCTAGAGGCCTGGGCACTAAGCCCTGGGGGCCTGGGCACTAAGCCCTGGGAGCCTGGGCACTAAGCCCTGGGGGCCTGGGCACTAAGCCCTGGGGGCCTGGGCACTAAGCCCTGGTGGCCTGGGCACTAAGCCCTGGGGGCCTGGACACTAAGCCCTGGGAGCCTGGACACTAAGCCCAGGGGGCTTGGGCACTAAGCCCTGGGGGCCTGGGCACTAAGCCCTGGGGGCCTGGGCACTAAGCCCTGGGGGCCTGGGCACTAAGCCCTGGGAGCCTGGGCACTAAGCCCTGGAGGCCTGGGCACTAAGCCCTAGAGGCCTGGGCACTAAGCCCTGGGGGCCTGGGCACTAAGCCCTGGGGGACTGGGCACTAAGCCCCGGGGGCCTGGGCACTAAGCCCTGGAGGCCTGGGCACTAAGCCCTAGAGGCCTGGGCACTAAGCCCTGGGGGCCTGGGCACTAAGCCCTGGGGGCCTGGGCACTAAGCCCTGGGGGCCTGGTCACTAAGCCCTGGGGGCCTGGACACTAAGCCCTGGAGGCCTGGGCACTAAGCCCTGGGGGCCTGGGCACTAAGCCCTGGGGGCCTGGGCACTAAGCCCTGGGGGCCTGGTCACTAAGCCCTGGGGGCCTGGGCACTAGGCCCTAGAGGCCTGGTCACTAAGCCCTGGGGGCCTGGCCACTAAGCCCTAGGGGCCTGGCCACTGAGCCCCGAGACCAAGTCATTAACCATCGATATTCATCACTAAAGAGATGCTGTGCGATACAAGTAATGATTATCTCATATGCACATATTTCTAGTCCAACTGAAAGAGGATAAACTTATAAAAGAAATTAATGGAGTCGGTGAAGGTGACAATATTTTACACTCAGGTTAGTTCAGTCTCTCATGGGGGCTAAACAGTCCCCGAAGCTTAGAATATAGCCTTAGAATATTTAGCACAGCTCAGCACACTGGAGGTAGGGATTATGCGCGAATTACTAACTTGGACTCAGGTAAGGTAATTATGAGGACTCAGCGATAAGTACTTGCAAGGGGATATTGAAGACATTGCACTGGGATATTTAGGACAAGGCGCTGGGATATTAAGGACATGGTGCTGGGATATTGAGGACAAGGCGCTGGGATATTAAGGACAAGGCGCTAGTATATTTAGGACAAGGCGCTGGGATATTAATGACAAGTTGCTGGAATATTGAGGACAAGGTGCTAGGATATTGAGGACAAGGTGCTGGGATATTGAGGACAAGGTGCTGGGATATTGAGGACATAGCGCTGGGATATTAAGGACAAGGCGCTGGAATATTTAGGACAAGGCGCTGGGATATTAATGACAAGTTGCTGGGATATTGAGGACAAGGCGCTGGAAAATTGAGGACCAGGCGCTGGGATATTAAGGACATGGTGCTGGGATATTGAGGACAAGTTGCTGGGATATTGAGGACAAGGTGCTGGGATATTAATGACAAGTTGCTGGGATATTGAGGACAAGGCACTGGGATATTAATGACAAGTTGCTGGGATATTGAAGACAAGGTGCTAGGATATTGAGGACAAGGTGCTGGGATATTGAGGACATGGCGCTGGGATATTGAGGACAAGGCGCTGGGATATTGAGGACAAGGTGCTGGGATATTGAGGACAAGGTGCTGGGATATTGAGGACATGGCGCTGGGATATTGAGGACAAGGCGCTGGGATATTGAGGACAAGGTGCTGGGATATTGAGGACATGGCGCTGGGATATTGAGGACAAGGCGCTGGGATATTGAGGACAAGGCGCTGGGATATTGAGGACAAGGTGCTTGGATATTGAGGACATGGCGCTGGGATATTGAGGACAAGGTGCTGGGATATTGAGGACAAGGTGCTGGGATATTGAGGACAAGGTGCTGGGATATTGAGGACATGGCGCTGGGATATTGAGGACTAGGTGCTGGGATATTGAGGACAAGGTGCTGGGATATTGAGGACAAGGTGCTGGGATATTGATCAAGGTGCTGGGATATTGAGGACAAGGTGCTGGGATATTGATCAAGGTGCTGGGATATTGAGGACAAGGCGCTGGGATATTGAAGACAGACACCAACTAATTACACCCCACCCAAAATTGTTCATAAAAGTGTCTTGTCTACGCTTGAAACAATCCATCAATCCCACGTTTATTATGTAACCCGGTAATTTGGTTCATAAATCAGCGACCCTGTTATCCAAGCCAGTATTGACCCAGGTCTTTCTTCAGTCTTAAACGCTCAATTTACATACATTTTTTCAAGTTCTATTTTGTGTTGATATGTTTACCATTTGGCAAATTAATGTTGCTTGAAACTACTTTCATTTTTGCCGATGACATGGGGAATACGTATATATATTTTTCCCAAACAGGTAAATATTAATCACGTATAAAGCACAACCAAGGAAGTGAAAAGCTATAAGTCTCTAGATTTGTGCATCACTTCTGTAAATCATCAGACACATACATTTACAGCCAGCCTTTAACAGTAAATCTAAAGACAGACGGAGAGTAGTTGCAACTACAAATCAAAATCCGTTGCCCCAAATGACCAAAAATATTTCCAATCAAAACCTTATTAAGGCGGCAGATTCACGAAGCAGTTACGCAAGCACTTACGAACCTGTCCATCTTTTCTCAATCTTTGGCGGCTTGGTTTACAATTATCGAACAGTTAATGAGCTCCGAAGCACCAGGAGGCTGTTTATAACAATAATAGCAGTTGATTGGCAAGTTTTCATGCTTGTAAACTGTTTTAAATGTAGCCAAAGCCGTCAAAGATTGAGGAAAGATGTACACGTTCGTAAGATGTACACGTTTGATGAGCTCAATATCGTGCTCAATCTTGTGTAAAACCTCACGTGACTGGAGCTAAAATGAGTATAGATGGCCAATAGGCTATTAAATAGCAGGGATTTGAGACTACTCACTAATGGTGGGCTACAGTGTTACTTCTCATATTACACATAATGTAATGGTGTGGGGGTGGAGTGCACGCTAATGTTAGCCCAAGTTGCTATTGCAGGACACACCACATCCCCTGATGCTGGTGATGGATGCGTGGAGAGTCTGGTGTCAGTGTGGGATGGGGCAGCATCCCTTTGTTCCCAGTCATTGGGTATTTCTGAATAACTCTGTCTACTCTGTATTATTAGTGCAGGAAGCTGTCTCTACTTCATGAAGTAGTACTTGGGGCCTTAGTAGTACTTGGTAGTAATATTAGTACTTAATAGTACTAGTAGTAGTGAGTAGTAATACTAGTAGTAGTAGTAGTAGTACTACTACTAGTAGTAGTAGAAGTAGTAGTCAAGTAGTTCTTGGGCACACGAGTATTCCCTCGTGTTCCCTTTATGATAATCCTAAAGAAGTATTCTGCAAACCTCGTTCATTCTTATCCTTTCTATCAGTTTTGTAATATCGACAAAAAGTCAACAAGTCAGATTCCATGTGCTCCGTTTACACAGATTCAATGATCTATCTGCGGCTGAGATAGAGTAATAATGTTCCTTGTACTGTGGGCCACTCCTCACTGAACACATTCCGTGTTTAGACAGGTGTTTAGACAGGTATTCTCTCACCAAGCTAAGCACTCCTGCTTGATCCTCCTGCAGTACGATTTCTATATCTTTTTGGCAGGCCAGGGAGAAAGAGTCGGCACGCCTCTTTCATGTTTGACAGGTGCCATTTTTGTAAAAGAATTCTAGAATATTTACCGTACGAGATTTTCCTTTGTTAAACCCTCGTTAGCCAGACCTTTTTCGCGATTTGTCACTTCGTAAAGAATGCAACTGTTTTCCCTAACAAGAAACGTGCGAATTGAAGCAACCGACCTTAACGAAGCTGATGTATAGAACACGTTGATAATATGATGCTTTAATTTTTACTGATTTACTATGTAAACTTTCTTGCAACATGACTATATAAAGTTTCTTGTAATATGGCTATGTAAAGTTTCATGTAATATGGCTTTGTAAAGTTTCATGTAATATGGCTTTGTAAAGTTTCTTGTAATCTGGCTATGTAAAGTTTCTTGCAATATGGCTATGTAAAGTTTCTTGTAATATGGCATTGTAAAGTTTCTAGTAATATGGCTATGTAGAATTTCTTGTAATATGGCTTTGTAAAGTTCCGTGAAATATTGGTATCTTAAAGTTTTGGTTTCTTTCTCCTGCATTTTCGTAATGTTTCTGAGTTTCCATTCTGATATTGGTGTAGTTTTTCCCCTGTGTCGTTATTAATGTTTTCCTCCACTGTGCAATATTAACATATCCACATTTTCCTGCCTCTTCCTCTTGCCTCGCAACACTGCCTAAATCAGGGGTTCCTAATCAGGGGTTTCCACACCCCTTGGACACCAAATAATAGGGAATGGGATTCACCTAATTTAAAAATACATATTTTATGAGAACAAAAACTATTTTAGAAATGTTTCATTGTTGTCAAGTTTTACAAAGGAGGAAAAATTGGGGATTTTGTCGATGTAAAAACATTATACATTCGTGGTGGACGAAATACAAGCATCGTATCTGCAAAAATAACATTTATAAAACCGGATAACCGGTTTGCTTCAGTTATCTTGCCCTTGTAACGCGTCCCATTTATCTGCTACACTTTTGCAGCAGAAATTCTTGGTGACATCTGTGCTGCAGTTTCTCATCGTGCACATTTCTTCTTTGTCTCCTTTGTCAATTCCAATTTAAAACTGTATACAGTTTGTTGCTCTTATCCTCCAGTGTGGAGAGGTGCAGTGGCTTGAGCCTCCGCTGCTCGGTCTCTCACTTTAGCTCAGACACCAGCTTTGTTGCATGGCTCTGCACTTTTTCTAATTTAACTTTGTACTTTTCAAGGTGAGAGCTCCACGCCGTTTGTGCAGTGTACTCACCTATTTGTACTTGCCTATTTGTGCTTGCGGGGGTTGAGCTTTGGCTCTTTGGTCCCGCCTCTCAACTGTCAATCAATTGGTGAGTGTGTGTGTGTGTGTGTGTGTGTGTGTGTGTGTGTGTGTGTGTGTGTGTGTGTGTGTGTGTGTGTGTGTGTGTGTGTGTGTGTGTGTGCTCACCTAGTTGTGCTTGAGGGGGTTGAGCTTCGGCTCAGCTATGAATCTTCTGGTGTACAGATCATATCTACTTTTGAAACTGTGTATGGAGTCAGCCTCCACCACATCACTTCCTAATGCATTCCACTTATTAACTATTTAGACACTGAAAAAGGTCTGTCTAATGACTCTGTGGCTCATTTGAGTACCCAACTTTCACCTGTATCACCTTCGGCGAGTACTATCAATGTTAAATAATTCATCCATATCTACCCTGTCAATTTTCCTGAGAATTTTGTATGTGGTGATCATATCTTTCCTAGCTCTTCTGTCTTCCAGCGACGTGAGGTGCAATTCACGCAGCCTTTCTTGGTAACTCATGCCTCTTAGTTCTGGGACTGGTGTCTAGTGGCATACCTTTGAACTTTTTCCAGCTTCGTCTCGTGCTTGACAAAGTACGGGCTCCATGCTGGGGCCGCATACTCCAGGATTGGTCTTACAAATGTGGTATACAAAATTCTGAAGGATTCCTTGCACAGGTTCCTGAAGGGAGTTCTGATTTTAGCGAGCCTCAAATATATACCCGCTTATGATATTATTTTTGTGGGCTTCAAGAGACAGGTTTGGCGTGATCCTAGATCTTTCTCTCTGCCCGTTTCGTGAAGTACTTCATGTCTCATTCTGTATCTTGTGTCTGGCCTCCTATGTCCACCCCCTAGTTTCATTACCTTGCATTTACTCGGGTTGAACTTTAGTAGCCATTTGTTGGACCATTCATTCAGTCTGTCCAGGTCATCTTGAAGCCTCCTATTATCATCCTCTGTTTTAATCCTCCTCATAATTTTTGCATCACCAGTTTTGCAAACAATGAGAGGAACGATTCTATACCCTCTGGGAGATTATTTAGTTATATCAGAAACAGTATAGGTCCAAGGACTGAACCCTGCGGGACTCCACTGGTGACGTCTCGCCAATCTGAGACCTCCCCTGGAAACACAAACCATAACTGTCTCTATTTTCCGCTTGTTACAACTTGTAATAAAGTTGCTACATCTTGGATTAACGTGTTTATGATGTATTAGAACGTTGTTACAACATAATATATTGGTTGTTATAACTGGTTAGGAGGTGTTAAAACTTGTTCGAACGTTGTACCAACGTTGTAGTTTCCGTGTGTGTTTGGCGGGCTCACCCCTCACAGTGACTCGCTGTCTTCTGTTGCTTAGGTACTCTCTTAACCAATTGAGTATCTTCTTTTTTACCCCCGCCTGCATCTCCAGCTTGTGTCCTTGTCTGTTATCGAATACTGTGTCAAAGGCTTTATGGCCATCCAAAAAATAAAAAATATGCATTCTGGCCATCATTCTCTTTCTTGTCTGAATTTTGTCGCCTGGTCATAGCATTCAGTTAAACCTGTGAGGCAAGATTTGTCATCCCTGAACCCATGCTGGTAATGACTTACAAAGTTCTTTCACTTAGATGTTCTATTAGTTTTTTTCGCACACTCTTCATCATTTTATATGGTATGGAAGTTAGGGACACAGGCCTGTAGTTCATTGTCTCCTGTCTGTCACTTTTCTTGTTTATCGGGACTACGTTAGGTGTCTTCCAAATTTTTGACAGTTCCTCTGTTACCAGTGATTTGTTACACACATAAATGTGTGTGTGTTTGTGTGTGTGTGTACTCACCTAGTTGTGTTTGCGGGGGTTGAGCTCTGGCTCTTTGGTCCCGCCTCTCAACCGTCAATCAACAGGTGTACAGGTTCCTGAGCCTACTGGGCTCTATCATATCTACACTTGAAACTGTGTATGGAGTCAGCCTCCACCACATCACTTCCTAATGCATTCCATTTGTCAACCACTCTGACACTAAAAAAGTTCTTTCTAATATCTCTGTGGCTCATTTGGGCACTCAGTTTCCACCTGTGTCCCCTTGTACGTGTTCCCCTTGTGTTAAATAGACTGTCTTTATCTACCCTATCAATTCCCTTCAGAATCTTGAATGTGGTGATCATGTCCCCCCTTACTCTTCTGTATTCCAGCGAAGTGAGGTTTAATTCCCGTAGTCTCTCCTCGTAGCTCATACCTCTCAGCTCGGGTACTAGTCTGGTGGCAAACCTTTGAACCTTTTCCAGTTTAGTCTTATCCTTGACTAGATATGGACTCCATGCTGGGGCTGCATACTCCAGGATTGGCCTGACATATGTGGTATACAAAGTTCTGAATGATTCTTTACACAAGTTTCTGAATGCCGTTCGTATGTTGGCCAGCCTGGCATATGCCGCTGATGTTATCCGCTTGATATGTGCTGCAGGAGACAGGTCTGGCGTGATATCAACCCCCAAGTCTTTTTCCTTCTCTGACTCCTGAAGAATTTCCTCTCCCAGACGATACCTTGTATCTGGCCTCCTGCTCCCTTCACCTATCTTCATTACATTACATTTGGTTGGGTTAAACTCTAACAACCATTTGTTCGACCATTCCTTCAGCTTGTCTAGGTCTTCTTGAAGCCTCAAACAGTCCTCTTCTGTTTTAATCCTTCTCATAATTTTAGCATCGTCCGCAAACATTGAGAGAAATGAATCGATACCCTCCGGGAGATCATTTACATGTATCAGAAACAAGATAGGACCGAGTACAGAGCCCTGTGGGACTCCACTCGTGACTTCACGCCAATCGGAGGTCTCACCCCTCACCGTAACTCTCTGCTTCCTATTGCTTAGATACGCCCTTATCCACTGGAGCACCTTACCAGCTACACCTGCCTGTCTCTCCAGCTTATGTGCCAGCCTCTTATGCGGTACTGTGTCAAAGGCTTCCCGACAATCCAAGAAAATGCAGTCCGCCCAGCCCTCTCTTTCTTGCTTAATCTTTGTCACCTGATCGTAGAATTCTATCAAGCCTGTAAGTCTTCCCATGTTGGTGATTTGTCACGAAGTCCCTTCTCTCCAGATGTGTTACCAGGTTTTTTCTCACGATCTTCTCCATCACCTTGCATGGTATACAAGTCAAGGACATTGGCCTGTAGTTCAGTGCCTCTTGCCTGTCGCCCTTTTTGTATATTGGGACCACATTCGCCGTCTTCCATATTTCTGGTAGGTCTCCCGTCTCCAGTGACTTACTATACACAATGGAGAGTGGCAAGCAAAGTGCCTCTGCACACTCTTTTAGTATCCATGGTGAGATCCCATCTGGACCAACAGCCTTTCTAACATCCAGATCCAGCAGGTGTCTCTTGACCTCCTCTCTCGTAATTTCGAACTCTTCCAAGGCCGCCTGGTTTACCTCCCTTTCTCCTAGCACAGTGACCTCACCATGTTCTATTGTGAAGACCTCCCGGAACCTCTTGTTGAGTTCCTCACACACCTCTTTGTCATTCTCTTTATACCTGTCCTTGCCTGTTCTAAGTTTCATTACATGTTCCTTTACTGTTGTTTTCCTTCTGATGTGACTGTGGAGTAGCTTTGGATCGGTCTTGGCTTTGCTTGCTATATCATTTTCATAATTTTTCTCTGCTTCCCTTCTCACACTAACATACTCATTTCTGGTTCTCTGGTATCTCTCTCTGCTCTCTGGTGTTCTGTTATTCTGGAAGTTCCAGCACACCCTTTTGTTCAGAACCTTAGCTTCCATACATGCCCTGTTAAACCATGGATTCTTCTGTTGCTTCTCGGATTTTTCTCTTTGGGCCGGGATGAACCTGTTTATTGCCTCCTGACACTTTTGGGTAACATAGTCCATCATACCCTGTACAGACTTATCTCTGAGGTCTGTATTCCATGGTATATCCCTTAGGAAACTTCTCATCCCTTCATAATTCCCCTTTCGGTATGCCAGTCTTTTGTTTTCTAGTTCTTTTTTGGGGAGATAATTCCTAGCTCTACCAAGTACTCAAAGATCAATACACTGTGATCACTCATTCCTAAGGGAGCTTCCATCTTAACCTCCCTTACATCCCACTCATTAAGGGTAAATATCAGATCAAGCATGGCTGGTTCATCCTCCCCTCTCATTCTTGTCGGTCCCTTGATATGCTGGCTAAGAAAGTTTCTTGTTGCCGCGTCCAGCAGCTTAGCTCTCCATGTATCTGGTCCTCCATGCAGGTCTCTGTTCTCCCAATCAACCTTCCCGTGGTTGAAATCCCCCATTATTAGTAGTCCAGTGTGTGTGTGTGTGTGTGTGTGTGTGTGTGTGTGTGTGTGTGTGTGTGTGTGTGTGTGTGTGTGTGTGTGTGTGAGTGCGCGCGTTTGCTGGCGCGTGCTTGCATGTGAGTGTTTGAACAGATTCAACAGTGGAAAACAAAATATTGACATTGAATTGTAAAAATAAAAAAATATCTACCTAAAAAGAAAAGTAGAAAAAGAGGCAACAAACAGACAGAAGTAAAGTCAAATAATGGGAGGAACGAAGGTAAACTTGGGGAAAGTGACGGTAAACACAAGGCACGACTAGTGAGGATAAGCGATGTCAAGCGTTGACAAGCTTGGTGGGCGTTGACAAGCGTTGATAAGCTTGGTGGGCGTCGTCAAGCTTGGTGGGCGTTGTCAAGCTTGGTGGGCGTTGTCAAGCTTGGTGGGCGTTGTCAAGCTTGGTGGGCGTTGTCAAGCGTTGTCAAGCTTGGTGGGCGTTGTCAAGCTTGGTGGGCGTTGTCAAGCGTTGTCAAGCTTGGTGGGCGTTGTCAAGCTTGGTGGGCTTCGTCAAGCTTTCGGAGGCTAGTTAGACGTTATTAAGCTTGTAGAGGCTAAGATGTGAAGCTAGATAAGGCTTGACAAGCATTATCAAGCGTAGAGAGTGGGCTGGGGTTGGGTAAGCGTTGTCAAGCGTAACTAGGGTAAGCATTGTCAAGCGTAGGGTGGGGGGGGGCGAGGGTAAGTGTGGCCAAGCATTGGGAAGTTAATTTAAGGGTAAGCGCTGTCAAAATTCAAGACACTTCAGTAAATTCTGACCAGCTGGTTAAGGCAAGGCTAAACTTTGTCACTCTTTGGAAGATTATGGTATGCGTTGTCAAGCCTGGCTTAAGTCATTGTCAAACGCCAAGTCTCATGAAGTTATGCAAATCGAAGGCAGGCAGTTGTCAAGTGTTATTGTTGTATTTGACATGTGTTGGTATTGTTGTCCAGCACTGGTGTTGGTATCCTTAAAATATTGGAGCTTACCGTCTCATAGATTACAATACATGTAATGTTTTATGTTATTCCAGTGATGTAGAGTTATTGGTTATTAGTGGTCGTAGAGGACAGCCACAACAGCCTGCACGGCTGAATCCACCCAAAAATACAAATATGAAATGGACGACATTTCGGTCCGTCCTGGGCTACTTATGAGACGATGTTTGGGTCCGTCCTGAGCCACTTATGAGACGAGGTTTCGGTCTGTCCAGGGCTACTTGTGAGACGATGTTTCGGTCCGTTCTGCGCCTTTATGAGACGACGTTTTGGTCCGTCCTGGACCTTTATGAGACGACGTTTCTGTCCGTCCTGGGCTACTTATGAGACGATGTTTCGGTCCGTCCTGAGCCTTTATGAGACGACGTTTCAGTCCGTCCTGGACCCCTTATGAGACGACGTTTCAGTTCCTAGGGTAGGGGAGTTTCAAGGGAAAGGGAATTTCTAGGGTAGGGGAGATTCTAGGGTAGGGGAGTTGCTAGGGTAGGGGAATTGCTAGGGTAGGGGAGTTGCTAGGGTAGGGGAGTTACTAGGGTAGGGGAGTTGCTAGGGTAGGGGAGTTACTAGGGTAGGGGAGTTGCTAGGGTAAGGGAGTTGCTAGGGAAGGGGAGATGCTAGGGTAGGGGAGTTGCTAGGGTAGGGGAGTTCCTAGGGTAGGCGAGATGCTAGGGTAGGGGAGTTGCTAGGGTAGGGGAGATGCTAGGGTAGGGGAGATGCTAGGGTAGGGGAGTTGCTAGGGTAGGGGAGTTGCTAGGGTAGAGGAGATGCTAGGGTAGGGGAGTTGCTAGGGTAGGGGAGTTGCTAGGGTAGGGGAGTTCCTAGGGTAGAGGAGATGCTAGGGTAGGGGAGTTGCTAGGGTAGGGAAGTTCCTAGGGTAGGGGAGATGCTAGGGTAGGGGAGTTGCTAGGGTAGGGGAGTTGCTTGGGAAGGGGAGTTACTAGGGTAGGGGAGTTGCTAGGGTAGGGGAGTTCCTAGGGTAGGGGAGATGCTAGGGTAGGGGAGTTGCTAGGGTAGGGGAGTTGCTAGGGTAGGGAAGTTCCAAGGGTAGGGGAATTGCTAGGGTAGGGTAGTTGCTAGGGTAGGGTAGTTGCTAGGGTAGGGTAGTCCCTAGGGTAGGGAAGTTAATAGGCTAGGGTAGTTGCTAGGGTAGGGTAGTTGCTAGGGTAGGGTAGTTGCTAGGGTAGGGTAGTTGCTAGGGTAGGGTAGTTGCTAGGGTAGGGTAGTTGCTAGGGTAGGGTAGTTGCTAGGGTAGGAGAGTTGCTAGGGTAGGGGAGTTGCTAGGGTAGGGAAGTTCCTAGGGTAGGGGAGATGCTAGGGTAGGGGAGTTGCTAGGGTAGGGGAGTTGCTAGGGTAGGGGAGTTGCTTGGGAAGGGGAGTTACTAGGGTAGGGGAGTTGCTAGGGTAGGGTAGTTGCTAGGGTAGGGTAGTCCCTAGGGCAGGGTAGTTAATAGGCTAGGGTAGTTGCTAGGGTAGGGTAGTTGCTAGGGTAGGGTAGTTGCTAGGGTAGGGTAGTTGCTAGGGTAGGGTAGTTGCTAGGGTAGGGTAGTTGCTAGGGTAGGGGAGTTGCTAGGGTAGGAGAGTTGCTAGGGTAGAGGGAGTTGCTAGGGTAGAGGTAGTTGCTAAGGTAGGGTAGTTGCTAGGGTAGGGGAGTTGCTAGGGAAGGGGGAGTTGCTACGGTAGGGGAGTTGCTAGGGTAGGGGAGTTGCTAGGGTAGGGGAGTTGCTAGGGTAGGGGGGTTGCTAGGGTAGGGGTACTGGCTAGGGTATGGTAGTTGCTAGGGTAGGGGAGTTGCTAGGGTTGGGGGGGTTGCTAGGGTAGGGGTACTGGCTAGGGTAGGGTAGTTGCGAGGGTAGGGGAGTTGCTAGGGTAGGGGGGTTGCTAGGGTAGGGGTACTGGCTAGGGTAGGGTAGTTGCTAGGGTAGGGGAGTTGCTAGTGTAGGTGAGTTGCTAGGGAAGGGTATTCCCTATGGTAAGGAAGTTCCTAGGGTAGGGAAGTTCCTAGGGTAAGGGAGTTCCTAGGGAAGAGAATTACCCTATAGTAGGGAAGTTCCAAGGGTAGGGTAGTTGCTAGGGTAGGGGGAGTTGCTAGGGTAGGGGTACTGGCTAGGGTAGGGTACTGGCTAGGGTAGGGTAGTTACTAGGGTAGGGGATTTCCTAGGGAAGGGTATTCCCTATGGTAAGGAAGTTCCTAGGGTAGGGAAGTTCCTAGGGTAAGGGAGTTCCTAGGGAAGAGAATTCCCTATAGTAGGGAAGTTCCAAGGGTAGGGTAGTTGCTAGGGTAGGGGGAGTTGCTAGGGTAGGGGTATTGGCAAGGGTAGGGAAGTTCCTAGGGTAGGAGAGTTCCTAGGGTAGGGGAGTTCCTAGGGTAGGGAAGCTCTTATGGTAGGGAAGTTCCTATGGTAGGGAAGCTTCTAGTGTATGGAAGTTCCTATGGTAGGGAAGCTTCTAGTGTATGGAAGTTCCTAGGGTAGGGGGAGTTCCTAGCGTAGGGAAGTTCCTTATTGTTGACACTCCTTCTGTTCCTTGAGTGGTGGATGGTGGTGTTCACAGTTCCTTGATGAGTGAGGGTAAACCAGCCCGCTCTCTTGAGACGCCACAACGTACAAAATACACAGTTCTATGACAATCAGCAACGTATGAACCCCTAACAACCCACCTTACCTAACTCACCAACGCAATTAAAAAAGTGGATATTTGTGAGCCGTTACTTGTCATACCACATTGTAATTTGTACTTTGAAGCGACACGCTGTGAGGAGAGGCCAGTCTCTTGAGGTTATCTTGAGACGATCTCGGGGCTTAGCGTCCCCGCGGCCCGGTCCTCGACCAGGCCTTCTTTGTGTTACACCCCCCCCCCAGAATGCAGCCCTTAGCGGCTGTCTAACTCCCAGGTACCTATTTACTGCTAGGTGAACATCAGGGTGAAAGAAACTCTGCCCTATTTGTTTCCGCCTCCAGCGGGGATCGAACCCGGAACCTTAGCACTACGAATCCCAAGCGCTGTCTGCTTAGCTGTCAGGCCCCCATATGTGACAGGTCTGTCATCTAAGACGTTGAGCTGTTGCCGTGCCTGTCTTGGGCCTTCTTAGTGGTGTCCCGCCCACACTCTCGTCTCCTGGGATCAAAACATGACTCCATACTTCAGCGGCGCCCGGTAATATCCTGACAATTAAATTCTGTAATCAAACTCTCTTCATAGCGACTCTAATTTCTCCAGTCTAAGTGAAGAACTAGACTGGAGAATTTAATAAGGTGCGTGGTGCGTTTTCTAACGAAGAAAAAGATATATTGATTAAAGTTCTACACATTGCACAATTGTCTTGTATTGATTAGATCAATAACATGAAGAGACATGCCTGTAGATAGTAAAGGTTAACTGCAACCGGATATCACTGACAGTGAATTACGGGCTATTCATGCCCGTGCCACCTTTTGGGTGGCTTAATCTTTATCAGTCAATCAACACTGACAGGAAAATCTTGCACGGCAGCGTTGCAAGTTGTTGCTTGCAACAACTCTCGGTGATGCTCAACAAATGTTACCATTTGCTCACAGCTGCGGACAGGACGCGGCCCGACACAGGAGCTATAATAATAATAATAATGTTTAGCTGCGACGTGAGAAGATCTCCCACTTACGGGCTATTCATGCCCGTGCCACCTCTTGGGTGAGTTATATTTTATATTTATCAGGGTAAAGCGCCAAGCCATTACAACTTTATAGCCCTTTGAAGAGGATCAGGATAAGGATTTGGGATGGGACAGGGGGGGGGGGTGAAGGAGTAGTGCCCAACCACTTGGACGATCAGGGATTGAACGGCGACCTGCATGAAGCGAGACCGTCGCTCTACCGTTTAGTCAAAGTGTCCAGTGATGGGTGGCCTAATCTTCATCAATCAATCAACGAGATTCACCGCTGTCAGTCATATTGATCAGAGAACAGATCACTATAACGAGGCTGAAGCACTGAAGTGAAATAACAAGTGACAAAGTTTCGAGCCGTCGTGGATTAATCAAACATTTCCGCAGGCTCTTACGGAACCTCTACATCTCTGATCAATCATGGCGACTTTGTTTAGACTTATTAAACCGTTAACAAACTTGAAACTTTACAACCGAAGGTTATTATTGCTATGAACTACCTCGAAGTGCTTCGGAGCTCACAAATTGTTTGATAAATAAAGACAACCACCGTGATTGAGGAAGGATACACAGGTTTCGTAAGAGGAGGCGGAAATACTTGATCAATCCTGCCCCAGGAACCATATCATGCCTTACACCAGTCTTTTGTATTGACTGCCCCGTGCAACATCTTTACTGCCTCGTGCAACATCTTTACTGCCCCGTGCAACATCTTTACTGCCTCGTGCAACATCTTTACTGCCCCGTGCAACATCTTTACTGCCTCGTGCAACATCTTTACTGCCCCGTGCAACATCTTTACTGCCCCGTGCAACATCTTTACTGCCTCGTGCTACATCTTTACTGCCCCGTGCAACATCTTTACTGCCTCGTGCAACATCTTTACTGCCTCGTGCAACATCTTTACTGCCTCGTGCTACATCTTTACTGCCTCGTGCAACATCTTTACTGCCTCGTGCAACATCTTTACTGCCTCGTGCTACATCTTTACTGCCTCGTGCAACATCTTTACTGCCTCGTGCAACATCTTTACTGCCTCGTGCAACATCTTTACTGCCCCGTGCAACATCTTTACTGCCTCGTGCTACATCTTTACTGCCTCGTGCAACATCTTTACTGCCTCGTGCAACATCTTTACTGCCTCGTGCAACATCTTTACTGCCCCGTGCAACATCTTTACTGCCCGTGCAACATCTTTACTGCCTCGTGCAACATCTTTACTGCCTCGGGCAACATCTTTACTGCCTCGTGCAACATCTTTACTGCCTTGTGCAACATCTTTACTGCCTCGTGCAACATCTTTACTGCCCGTGCAACATCTTTACTGCCTCGGGCAACATCTTTACTGCCTCAGTGCAACATCTTTACTGCCTCGTGCAACATCTTTACTGCCCCGTGCAACATCTTTACTGCCCCGGGCAACATCTTTACTGCCTCGGGCAACATCTTTACTGCCTCGTGCAACATCTTTACTGCCTCGTGCAACATCTTTACTGCCCCGGGCAACATCTTTACTGCCTCGGGCAACATCTTTACTGCCTCGTGCAACATCTTTACTGCCTCGTGCAACATCTTTACTGCCTTGTGCAACATCTTTACTGCCTCGTGCAACATCTTTACTGCCCCGTGCAACATCTTTACTGCCTCGGGCAACATCTTTACTGCCTCATGCAACATCTTTACTGCCTTGTGCAACATCTTTACTGCCTCGTGCAACATCTTTACTGCCCCGGGCCACATCTTTGCTGCCCCGGGCAACATCTTTACTGCCTCGTGCAACATCTTTACTGCCTCGGGCGACATCTTTACTGCCCCGTGCAACATCTTTACTCCCTCGGGCAACATCTTTACTGCCTCGTGCAACATCTTTACTGCCTCGGGCAACATCTTTACTGCCTTGTGCAACATCTTTACTGCCCCGTGCAACATCTTTACTCCCTCGGGCAACATCTTTACTGCCTCGTGCAACATCTTTACTGCCTTGTGCAACATCTTTACTGCCCCGTGCAACATCTTTACTGCCCCGGGCAACATCTTTACTGGCTCGTGCAACATCTTTACTGCCTCGGGCAACATCTTTACTGCCCCGGGCAACATCTTTACTGCCCCGGGCAACATCTTTACTGCCCCGTGCAACATCTTTACTGCCTCGGGCAACATCTTTACTGCCTCGTGCAACATCTTTACTGCCTCGTGCAACATCTTTACTGCCTCGTGCAACATCTTTACTGCCTCGTGCAACATCTTTACCGCCTCGTGCAACATCTTTACTGCCCTGGGCAACATCTTTACTGCCCCGGGCAACATCTTTACTGCCCCGTGCAACATCTTTACTGCCTCGTGCAACATCTTTACCGCCTCGTGCAACATCTTTACTGCCTCGTGCAACATCTTTACTGCCCCGGGCAACATCTTTACTGGCTCGTGCAACATCTTTACTGCCTCGGGCAACATCTTTACTGCCTCGGGCAACATCTTTACTGCCCCGGGCAACATCTTTACTGCCCCGGGCAACATCTTTACTGCCCCGGGCAACATCTCTACTGCCCCGTGCAACATCTTTACTGCCTCGGGCAACATCTTTACTGCCTCGTGCAACATCTTTACTGCCCCGTGCAACATCTTTACTGCCCCGGGCAACATCCTTACTGGCTCGTGCAACATCTTTACTGCCTCGGGCAACATCTTTACTGCCCTGGGCAACATCTTTACTGCCCCGGGCAACATCTTTACTGCCCCGTGCAACATCTTTACTGCCTCGGGCAACATCTTTACTGCCCCGGGCAACATCTTTACTGCCCCGTGCAACATCTTTACTGCCTCGGGCAACATCTTTACTGCCTCGTGCAACATCTTTACTGCCTCGTGCAACATCTTTACTGCCTCGTGCAACATCTTTACCGCCTCGTGCAACATCTTTACCGCCTCGTGCAACATCTTTACTGCCTCGTGCAACATCTTTTAAAAGAGACAGAAACTATTCCTGGTTGTTCAGCATCGTAGACTTTCTGCCCATTATATAATATCCACCCAATAACAAGTTGTGATGAAGTGCTGAAGCTCGTGTCATGTTTAATCATGCCACAATGGCCGTCTATGTGGTGAGAACAATATCTAACAACCCGTAATATAGCTTCTCTGTAAAGTACACTAGATATGTCGGGACAGCGGCGGTGTTGCTTCTTGCAGATAGTGGATCGATCCCCGATGGCCCAAGAGGTTGGGCACCAGGCCTTCCCCTCCGTCCCATCCCAGGTGCTTGTCCTCATATACCCCTCCAAGTCTTGTATAGTCATACTGGCTTAGCGCTTTCTAAAATTTCCTTTCCTCCCTAAGCCTCTTCATATTTATCACAATGGTCATAAACTCACACAAATAATGAGTGGATAACACTAGTGTCAACCTTACCATAGGCCTCTCCAGCCTATGGTAACGTTAACCAATTTCAATGGTTTGAACTCTTCTCAACGCTTGGGGCACAATTCCCTCAGCAACTTGTCATGTCGTTCCCTTGTTAGGTTCCGTTCACTGGAGCTACTTATGCCAGGAGTGTAGTGGAGTATTCGTTTCTGGAACCCACGGAGGGTGTTGTTAGCGACTTAATAAAACACAACCAGTAACTGCAACATTAATGCAATTACAATATTGCTAGCAACGTGTAGAAATGTACCAACAATGATAACTATTAATAACTAGGTAAGAGTGACTGAGAATCACAGAGACGCTCTCTAATATTTAGCAAACACTGGAGGGAGGACAGCGAGGGAGAATCAGGACCAGTGAAGCACACACACACACACACACACGCGCGCGCGCGCTCTTTGGTCCACCATAGAGGCGGGACCAAGGAGCCAAAGTTCAACCCCCGCAAACACAAATAGGTGAGTACACACACATACACGCGCGCAGGCCATTTAAGTGGACAGCTCTCGGAGGTCGTAGTCCTAAGGACTTCGATTCCCGATCAAGGAAGAAACACATATGAGTTCTCTTTTTTTTTTTTTTTTTTTTTTTTTTGAGATATATACAAGAGTTGTTACATTCTTGTACAACCACTAGTACGCATAGCGTTTCGGGCAAGTCCTTAATCCTATGGTCCCTGGAATACGATCCCCTGCCGCGAAGAATCGTTTTTTCATCCAAGTACACATTTTACTGTTGCGTTAAACAGAGGCTACAGTTAAGGAATTGCGCCCAGTAAATCCTCCCCGGCCAGGATACGAACCCCTGACATAGCGCTCGTGGAACGCCAGGCGAGTGTCTTACCACTACACCACGGAGACTAGATGAGTCTAGTCTAGTCTTCATCTGATGAGTCTGTTCACCTTGCTATAAACAAGTACCTAGGAGTACCCGACCCATAGTGGGTATGGGTTGCAACCTTGGAATGTGTGTGAGAGAGAAATATATATGTAGCAAATGCCATAGAGGAAAATAGGTTGGCAGTACATTAGACAGTAGTAGGGATGGCAACGCACAGGTAACGTTTTTTTGGGGGGAAAAAGTTATCTGTGTGAGCCATGGTTTTCAGGTCCAAAGGGGAAAAAGTTACCTGTGTGAGCCATGGTTTTCAGGTAAATTTAGAAATTTGTGTTTGTGAGCCAGGGTTTTTCAGGCGAATTTTTCAGTCACAGATTTTAGAAGTAAGGATTTCTTATGATGAAAATAATTTCCGAGACATAGAAGTTTGTTAAGGGCTTATGGAGAAATTCAAATATCGTGTGTAGCGCTTTAGGGTTTCCAGGAGAACTCTACGGACATATTTTACCTGTTTTCAACTTACAAAATCGTCTATGTAAGCCATAGTTTTTCATGTAAATTTAGAAAGTTACCTGTGTGAGCCAGGGTTTTCAGGTCTCGTACCTCACACCCCCTCCCTCCCCCTTACTTCGCAATCTCTCGCGTCACCTTTATTTACCTTAGGCCCTGCCAGCCAGACGCTTCTTGTAGGTCGCCTCTTATCATATCTTATCTTATCTTCTCCATAATATCTGGACCGTCCCTCCTCTCTCTCTCTCTCCTTTCATTCAGTTCAGCTATTTTCTGACATCATATGTTTGCTCCTTTTCATTAAGCAACTCAGTTTTACACAAATAAATCGTGTTAGTAAGCAAGTTCTAGCTCACGTTCCCTGCCTTAGTCCCCTGTCGTATAATGAATACTATCATTCCAATCCCACTAAAATTTAAAAATAATCATATTTCAAACGTATTTCAATACAGTAATTTAGTTACCGAGCTCCAGCGCTTGTCCTCCGCCTTAGCTCTCTCTCGTATCTTCGTTAATACCTATTCAAATTCCCCGAAATTTCTACCCGCTGTATTTCAGACATAGTTTAGTAAATGCAAACAATTATCAAACTTCTAGCTCTAGTCCCCAGCTTAGTTCATTTGTACAAAATCATTAGTAACAGTCCAAATTCCCTGAAATTTAAATCCTCTGTATTTCAGACACAGTAAATAAGATCAAGTCCATTACCGAGCTCCAACTCTCGTACCCCACCTTACTCCCCTCGCGTGTCTTCAGTAATATCCTATCAAATTCCCTGAAATTTATACTCTCTGTATTTCGGACATAGTAAATAAGATCAAAACAGTTATCGAGCTCCAGCTCTCGTCCCCGCCTTAGTTCTCTTTCGTATCTTTTAAATAACCCATCAAATTCCCTGAAATTTATACTCTCTGTATTTCGGACATAGTAAATAAGATCAAAACAGTTATCGAGCTCTAGCTCTCGTCCCCGCCTTAGTTCTCTTTCGTATCTTTTAAATAACCCATCAATTTCCCTGAAATTTTTACCCTCTGTATTTCAGGCACCGTAAATAAGATCAAAATAGTTATCGAGCTCCAGCTCTCGTCCTCCACCTTAGTTCATTTGTACAAGATCGTTAGTAACAGATCAATTTTCCCCCAAAATTTAAAGCAAACATACTTCAAAGTTAGTAAATAAGATCAAGTCAGTTACTGAGCTCCAGCTCTCGTCCCCACCTTAGTTCTCTTTCGTATCTTTGTAAATAACCCATCAATTTCCCTGAAATTTTTACCCTCTGTATTTCAGACATAGTAAATATGAAGTAAACAATTATAAAACTCTAGCTCTTGTCCTCTATCCAAGCTCACTTTTGTAAATTCATTACTCTCAGTCCAAATCACCCTGAGATTTTAACACCCAACTACATTTTCAGACATAGTAAATAAAAACCAGTTCAGTTATCAAGTTTCAACTCTTATGCCCCAGCTTAGTTCATTTTGTACAAGTTCTTTATTTTTCCAACTAAATCACCCTGAGATTTAAGATCACCTTATTTTCAAACGTAGTAAAATTAATCTGGACATTAGCCAAGCTCCATTTCCTCAGTCTTAGATCATCGAACATAATTATATCCGATCAAGTCCCTCTCCAGCTTAACTCTTATCCGAGTACACACATAACTCCAACCTGTGTAATTATCTTTCACCCCCTCCCACCTTCCTCCATCTCATCTCACTTTACCCTTTCCCTCCCTTACCTTCTCATCCCCAACTTATCCAAACCTTCAATAATCGTACTGTATTTGCATATTTTCTCTATATTCACTGTGTTCTTCGTATTCTCATCCGTGTTCACTCCATGCTCTTCAAATGTTCACAGTCCCATTCAGTTCATATTTTCACAAGTATCTCCATTTTTTCTGTAATCTTTCTCTTAGTCTCATTATGTTCTCTACAAATTCTAGTCATATTTTCTATGTTTTCATGTACATCATATGTTCTCTGTACAACTTTTATACTCAATATTCATGCTAACTTCCATATTTTGTGTTCTTTGTCAATAATCATGTTCCTCTACAAGTTCATGTTCCTCACAAGATCACTTTGTTTTTCACCATCACTTACATGTTTTCTACATTCTTTGTCATATTCTCCATGTTCTTCACAAGTCCATTGTTCATTCTTTGTATTCCCTATTCTCCTTATCATGTTTTCATGTTCTCTGTAAGTTCATATTCCCAGCATGTTCACTGTATTCATCAACTTTTCTTACATGTGTTCTTTGCCATGTTCCCCATATGTTCTCTGGTTTTTTCCCCTTACGTGTTATTTAACGTTTCTTAACTAAAAAAATCTTTCGCCAATCAACTAAAAACATAGTCACTTTCATCATTTCTCAACTAAACTTATTATCCAGTCAACTAAAAATAGTCAGAAATAGCCTCGTTCAACACTGTTCTTAACTAAAACAACCTTTCTCTTAGCTGAAAATTGTCAAAGGAAACTTCTTTCAGCACTTTCTTAACAGCCGCTATGTTTCATCAAGAAAAAATTGTCAAAGGAAACTTTCCAAAACTGTTCATAACTAGCTTTTATCCATCGTCAATCAACTAAATAATAACTTTCATCATTTCTTAACTAAACTTATTCCCCAGTCATCAGAAAATAGCCGTGTTCTTCATGTTTCATTGTCATTTCATAACTAAAATTATCCATCAATCAACAGAAAAAGCCATGTTCATCATGTTTTGTCTTTTTGCTTAACTAAAATTATGTTTTGTCAAGTAAGAAAAAATAACCAAAGATATCTTTCATCGCTGTTCTTAACTGACATTATACTTTGGGGAGCACAAAAATAGTCTCCCTCGTCATGTTTTGTCTTTTTCCTTAACTAAAGTATTCATCAGTCAACTAAAAATAGTTGCTTCATCATGTTTCCTTGTCATTTCTTAACTGAAATATCACTTCTCTCATTTAAAATAGTCATGTGTAGCCTCTTTCCAACACTGTTCTTAACTAAAGTAACCTTTCACTTCGCTAAAATAGTCATATTCATCATTGTTCCTAACTAAATTATATGTCGTTAAGTAAGAAATATAGTCAAAGACACTCTTCGAGACATCAAGGACTTACTCAAAGACATCAAAGTTACACTCTAAGACATCCTTTGAGACATCAAAGACATCCTTTAAGACTTCAATGGGACTCTTCGAGATATCAAAAGGCACTCTCAAACACTCAAAAATTTACTTGCATCCTCAAAGTTATTCTCAGAGGCATAAAAGTCATTCTCAGAGCTATCAAAATTATTCTCGATGTCATCAAAAAGTATTTTCTCGTTCATCAAAGTTAATCTCAGAGTTAACAAAGGTAATCTCTAACTCACTCTCGTACATCAAAGTTGATCTCAGAGTTAACAAAGGTAATCTCAGAGTTATCCAAAGATATTCTTATGTCCACAAAAGTTATTCTGAGCTATCAAAGTTAATCTCAAACATCTCCGTTCATAAAAGTTATTCTCTAAGAGCTATCAAAAGTTATTCTCAGTCATGAAAGTTATTCTCTAAGAGCTATCAAAAGTTATTCTCTAAGAGCTATCAAAAGTTATTCTCAGTCATCAAAGTTATTCCAAGAGACGTCAAAGTTAATCCAAGACATCCTCTTTCATCAAAGATATTCTCTCAAAGCCATCAATGTTCTTCTCTAAGACATAAAAGTTATTCTCTATGTCATCAAAAAGTTATTCTCTGAGCTAACAAAATACTACTCATGTTCTCAAAGACGTTCTCCAATTCATCAAAGTTGTTTCAAAGACATCAAAGTTAATCTCAGAGTTATCCAAAGACATTCTCAAAGTCATCTAAAGTTATTCTCTAAGACATCAAAGTTATTCTAAGAGTTATCAAAAGTTAATCTTGGTCATCAAAGACATTCTCTAAGCCCTCAAAGTTATTCTCTAAGACAACAAAGTCATTCCCAGAGTCATCAAAAAGTTATTCTTCGAAACATAAAATTTGCTCTGTAAGATATCTTCGTTCATCAAACTTGTTCTCAGAGTCATCAAATGTTATTCTCGAAGTCATCAAAGATATTTTCCGAGACATCTAAAGTTAATTTCTATGATATAAAAGTTATTCTCAGAGACATCTAAAGTTAATCTTGCTCATCAAAGTTGTTCTCTAAGACATAAAAGTTATTCTCAGAGTCATCAAAGTGATCTCTAATTCACCTTCGTTCTCCCAAAGTTGTTCTCTAAGACACCTTCGTTCATCAAAGAAACTCTCCTTCTTCCATCATGACATTCTTTAAGACATCTTCAGTCATAAAATTTCTCTCCAAAATGTAACTAGTTCAGCTTTTCATACCAAACCTGCTTTTCTGTTAAAACATATTTTCTTAGTTGCTTTACCCTAAAACTGTTCTCTGAACTACACTGTTCAAACCTACGTAACCTATCCTCTCCACCCAATGTTACTTAGTTAACGTAACGTTCCTAAACCTAACTTTACCTATCCTAACATAACTTACCTTACCTTACCTAACTTTACCTATCTTACCTAACTTAACCTGCATAACCTAACTTTACCTATGTTACCTTACCTTACCTATCTTACCTAACCTAACCTAACTTTACCTATGTTACCTTACCTTACCGTACCTTACCTATCTTACCTAACTTAACCTAACTTTACCTATGTTACCTTACCTTACCTATCTTACCTAACTTAACCTGCATAACCTAACTTTACCTATGTTACCTTACCTTACCTATCTTACCTAACCTAACCTAACTTTACCTATGTTACCTTACCTTACCTTACCTTACCTATCTTACCTAACTTAACCTGCATAACCTAACTTTACCTATGTTACCTTAGCCTTACCTATCTTACCTAACTTAACCTGCATAACCTAACTTTACCTATGTTACCTTACCTTACCTATCTTACCTAACTTAACCTGCATAATCTAACTTTACCTATGTTACCTTACCTTACCTATCTTACCTAACTTAACCTGCATAACCTAACTTTACCTATGTTACCTTACCTTACCTAACTTAACCTGCATAACCTAACTTTACCTATGTTACCTTACCTTACCTATCTTACCTAACCTAACCTAACTTTACCTATGTTACCTTACCTTACCTTACCTATCTTACCTAACCTAACCTAACTTTACCTATGTTACCTAACTTAACCTTCATAACCTAACTTTACCTATCCTAACATAACTTACCTTACCTTCCCTATCTTACCTAACTTTTACCTATCCTAACATAACTTATCTTACCTACCTTACCTAACTTAACCTGCTTAACCTAATTTACCTTACTTTACCTAACTTATATAACTTATCTTACCTATCCTAACGTAACCTAACTTGCTTTACCTAACTTAATCTTACATTCCCAAACTGATGTATCCTAACTTATCTAGTCAAACCAGACATGATCTAACTTACATAAGTATTCCTTCTTGTCTTTGTGTTTCGTCAATCATTGTCTCATATTCATTTACTCATTTCATTAGTTAATTTCTCAAATGGTCACTTATGCATTTCAAGTGCTATTTGTTAGAGATTGGATATTTAAGCATTTCAAAGAATTTTTGTTATATATGGGCATTTACTCATTTCAAGGGATAATTTCTCAAATGGACGTTTTTGCATTTCAAGTGTTATTTGTTTAAGATTGGGTGTTTAACCATTTCAAAGGATTTTTGTTATATTTGGGAACTTACTCGTTTCAAGGGCTAATTTCTCAAATGGTCATTTTTGCAGATCAAGGGTTATTTGTTAAAGTTCATCAAGTTGCCCATAAGTTGTATTTAGTAGGTTCTATCATATGTTCTTATTCCCCAACCCCTTAACCTAACCTCTTGTAATCGTAGTGTATTTGGTAGGTTCTATCTTATGTTCTTATTCCCCAACCCCTTAACCTAACCTCTTGTAATCGTAGTGTATTTAGTAGGTTCTATCTTATGTTCTTATTCCCCAACCCTTTAACCTAACCTCTTGTAATCGTAGTGTATTTAGTAGGTTCTATCATATGTTCTTATTCCCCAACCCTACCTACCCTAAAGACCTACCCTTTCAGATGTAGTGTATTGTGTTTTTGACGTATTTGTTGAATATATTATCCTTTTCCTAACCTTTCAGATGTAGTTTTGTTTCTCCTTTTTGTATATTTTTACCCAAACCTTCTTTCCTTCTTTTACTTTGATTCTCCTACTCCTTCTAACCCTCCTTTTCTATCTCTCTCCCTTATTCTTTCTCTTCCTCCCCCTCTCTCTCACTCATTTGCTCAAATGCTCTCTTCCTTCTCAAATTCAAGTCTTAATGCTCCCATTCTCACACCCTCACTCTCATTCACTTAGTTTTTCTTTTTCTCAAATTCAAGTCTTAGTGCTCCCATGCCCACACTCTCTCTAATTCTCTCTTCTTTGGTCCCATTTTCTTCCGCCCCATCTCTCTTACTCCTTGCTCTTCTTTCATGCTCTCACTCCCTTGAGCTCTTGTTTCTCAATTTCAAGTCTTAGTAGATCTGATTCTTTACTATTGTAATTTTTATTATTACTATGATAAAGAATGAACTTATATGTGAAAACAAAGTAAAAGAAGGAAAGAAGGTTTGGGTAAAAATATACAAAAAGGAGAAACAAAACTACATCTGAAAGGTTAGGAAAAGGATAATATATTCAACAAATACGTCAAAAACACAATACACTACATCTGAAAGGTTAGGTTAAAGGGTTGGGGAATAAGAACATATGATAGAACCTACTAAATACACTACGATTACAAGAGGTTAGGTTAAAGGGTTGGGGAATAAGAACATAAGATAGAACCTACTAAATACACTACGATTACAAGAGGTTAGGTTAAGGGGTTGGGGAATAAGAACATATGATAGAACCTACTAAATACAACTTATGGGCAACTTGATGAACTTTAACAAATAACCCTTGATCTGCAAAAATGACCATTTGAGAAATTAGCCCTTGAAACGAGTAAGTTCCCATATATAACAAAAATCCTTTGAAATGGTTAAACACCCAATCTTAAACAAATAACACTTGAAATGCAAAAACGTCCATTTGAGAAATTATCCCTTGAAATGAGTAAATGCCCATATATAACAAAAATTCTTTGAAATGCTTAATATCCAATCTCTAACAAATAGCACTTGAAATGCATAAGTGACCATTTGAGAAATTAACTAATGAAATGAGTAAATGAATATGAGACAATGATTGACGAAACACAAAGACAAGAAGGAATACTTATGTAAGTTAGATCATGTCTGGTTTGACTAGATATATTAGGATACATCAGTTTGGGAATGTAAGATTAAGTTAGGTAAAGCAAGTTAGGTTATGTTAGGATAGGTAAGATAAGTTATATAAGTTAGGTAAAGTAAGGTAAATTAGGTTAAGCAGGTTAAGTTAGGTAAGGTAGGTAAGATAAGTTATGTTAGGATAGGTAAAGTTAGGTAAGATAGGGAAGGTAAGGTAAGTTATGTTAGGATAGGTAAAGTTAGGTTATGAAGGTTAAGTTAGGTAACATAGGTAAAGTTAGGTTAGGTTAGGTAAGATAGGTAAGGTAAGGTAAGGTAACATAGGTAAAGTTAGGTTAGGTTAGGTAAGATAGGTAAGGTAAGGTAACATAGGTAAAGTTAGGTTATGCAGGTTAAGTTAGGTAAGATAGGTAAGGTAAGGTAACATAGGTAAAGTTAGGTTATGCAGGTTAAGTTAGGTAAGATAGGTAAGGTAAGGTAACATAGGTAAAGTTAGGTTATGCAGGTTAAGTTAGGTAAGATAGGTAAGGTAAGGTAACATAGGTAAAGTTAGGTTATGCAGGTTAAGTTAGGTAAGATAGGTAAGGTAAGGTAACATAGGTAAAGTTAGGTTATGCAGGTTAAGTTAGGTAAGATAGGTAAGGTAAGGTAACATAGGTAAAGTTAGGTTAAGTTAGGTAAGATAGGTAAGGTACAGTAAGGTAAGGTAACATAGGTAAAGTTAGGTTAGGTTAGGTAAGATAGGTAAGGTAAGGTAACATAGGTAAAGTTAGGTTATGCAGGTTAAGTTAGGTAAGATAGGTAAAGTTAGGTAAGGTAAGGTAAGTTATGTTAGGATAGGTAAAGTTAGGTTTAGGAACGTTACGTTAACTAAGTAACATTGGGTGGAGAGGATAGGTTACGTAGGTTTGAACAGTGTAGTTCAGAGAACAGTTTTAGGGTAAAGCAACTAAGAAAATATGTTTTAACAGAAAAGCAGGTTTGGTATGAAAAGCTGAACTAGTTACATTTTGGAGAGAAATTTTATGACTGAAGATGTCTTAAAGAATATCATGATGGAAGAAGGAGAGTTTCTTTGATGAACGAAGGTGTCTTAGAGAACAACTTTGGGAGAACGAAGGTGAATTAGAGATCACTTTGATGACTCTGAGAATAACTTTTATGTCTTAGAGAACAACTTTGATGAGCAAGATTAACTTTAGATGTCTCTGAGAATAACTTTTATATCATAGAAATTAACTTTAGATGTCTCGGAAAATATCTTTGATGACTTCGAGAATAACATTTGATGACTCTGAGAACAAGTTTGATGAACGAAGATATCTTACAGAGCAAATTTTATGTTTCGAAGAATAACTTTTTGATGACTCTGGGAATGACTTTGTTGTCTTAGAGAATAACTTTGAGGGCTTAGAGAATGTCTTTGATGACCAAGATTAACTTTTGATAACTCTTAGAATAACTTTGATGTCTTAGAGAATAACTTTAGATGACTTTGAGAATGTCTTTGGATAACTCTGAGATTAACTTTGATGTCTTTGAAACAACTTTGATGAATTGGAGAACGTCTTTGAGAACATGAGTAGTATTTTGTAAGCTCAGAGAATAACTTTTTGATAACATAGAGAATAACTTTTATGTCTTAGAGAAGAACATTGATGGCTTAGAGAGAATATCTTTGATGAAAGATGATGTCTTGGATTAACTTTGACGTCTCTTGGAATAACTTTGATGACTGAGAATAACTTTTGATAGCTCTTAGAGAATAACTTTGATGACTGAGAATAACTTTTGATAGCTCTTAGAGAATAACTTTCATGACTGAGAATAACTTTTGATAGCTCTTAGAGAATAACTTTTATGAACGGAGATGTTTGAGATTAACTTTGATAGCTCAGAATAACTTTTGTGGACATAAGAATATCTTTGGATAACTCTGAGATTACCTTTGTTAACTCTGAGATCAACTTTGATGTACGAGAGTGAGTTAGAGATTACCTTTGTTAACTCTGAGATTAACTTTGATGAACGAGAAAATACTTTTTGATGACATCGAGAATAATTTTGATAGCTCTGAGAATGACTTTTATGCCTCTGAGAATAACTTTGAGGATGCAAGTAAATTTTTGAGTGTTTGAGAGTGCCTTTTGATATCTCGAAGAGTCCCATTGAAGTCTTAAAGGATGTCTTTGATGTCTCAAAGGATGTCTTAGAGTGTAACTTTGATGTCTTTGAGTAAGTCCTTGATGTCTCGAAGAGTGTCTTTGACTATATTTCTTACTTAACGACATATAATTTAGTAAGGAACAATGATGAATATGACTATTTTAGCGAAGTGAAAGGTTACTTTAGTTAAGAACAGTGTTGGAAAGAGGCTACACATGACTATTTTAAATGAGAGAAGTGATATTTCAGTTAAGAAATGACAAGGAAACATGATGAAGCAACTATTTTTAGTTGACTGATGAATACTTTAGTTAAGGAAAAAGACAAAACATGACGAGGGAGACTATTTTTGTGCTCCCCAAAGTATAATGTCAGTTAAGAACAGCGATGAAAGATATCTTTGGTTATTTTTTCTTACTTGACAAAACATAATTTTAGTTAAGCAAAAAGACAAAACATGATGAACATGGCTTTTTCTGTTGATTGATGGATAATTTTAGTTATGAAATGACAATGAAACATGAAGAACACGGCTATTTTCTGATGACTGGGGAATAAGTTTAGTTAAGAAATGATGAAAGTTATTATTTAGTTGATTGACGATGGATAAAAGCTAGTTATGAACAGTTTTGGAAAGTTTCCTTTGACAATTTTTTCTTGATGAAACATAGCGGCTGTTAAGAAAGTGCTGAAAGAAGTTTCCTTTGACAATTTTCAGCTAAGAGAAAGGTTGTTTTAGTTAAGAACAGTGTTGAACGAGGCTATTTCTGACTATTTTTAGTTGACTGGATAATAAGTTTAGTTGAGAAATGACGAAAGTGACTATGTTTTTAGTTGATTGGCGAAAGATTTTTTTAGTTAAGGAACGTTAAATAACATGTAAGGGGAAAAACCCAGAGAACATATGGGGAACATGGCAAAGAACACATGTAAGAAAAGTTGATGAATACAGTGAACATGCTGGGAATATGAACTTACAGAGAACATGAAAACATGATAAGGAGAATAGGGAATACAAAGAATGAACAATGGACTTGTGAAGAACATGGAGAATATGACAAAGAATGTAGAAAACATGTAAGTGAAGGTGAAAAACGAAGTGATCTTGTGAGGAACATGAACTTGTAGAGGAACATGATTATTGACAAAGAACACAAAATATGGAAGTTAGCATGAATATTGAGTATAAAAGTTGTACAGAGAACATATGATGTACATGAAAACATAGAAAATATGACTAGAATTTGTAGAGAACATAATGAGACTAAGAGAAAGATTACAGAAAAAATGGAGATACTTGTGAAAATATGAACTGAATGGGACTGTGAACATTTGAAGAGCATGGAGTGAACACGGATGAGAATACGAAGAACACAGTGAATATAGAGAAAATATGCAAATACAGTACGATTATTGAAGGTTTGGATAAGTTGGGGATGAGAAGGTAAGGGAGGGAAAGGGTAAAGTGAGATGAGATGGAGGAAGGTGGGAGGGGGTGAAAGATAATTACACAGGTTGGGGTTATGTGTGTACTCGGATAAGAGTTAAGCTGGAGAGGGACTTGATCGGATATAATTATGTTCGATGATCTAAGACTGAGGAAATGGAGCTTGGCTAATGTCCAGATTAATTTTACTACGTTAGAAAATAAGGTGATCTTAAATCTCAGGGTGATTTAGTTGGAAAAATAAAGAACTTGTACAAAATGAACTAAGCTGGGGCATAAGAGTTGAAACTTGATAACTGAACTGGTTTTTATTTACTATGTCTGAAAATGTAGTTGGGTGTTAAAATCTCAGGGTGATTTGGACTGAGAGTAATGAATATACAAAAGTGAGCTTGGACAGAGGACAAGCGCTAGAGTTTTATAATTGTTTACTTCATATTTACTATGTCTGAAATACAGAGGGTAAAAATTTCAGGGAAATTGATGGGTTATTTACAAAGATACGTAAGAGAACTAAGGTGGGGACGAGAGCTGGAGCTCAGTAACTGACTTGATCTTATTTACTAACTTTGAAGTATGTCTGCTTTAAATTTCGGGGGAAAATTGATCTGTTACTAACGATCTTGTACAAATGAACTAAGGTGGAGGACGAGAGCTGGAGCTCGATAACTATTTTGATCTTATTTACGGTGCCTGAAATACAGAGGGTAAAAATTTCAGGGAAATTGATGGGTTATTTAAAAGATACGAAAGAGAACTAAGGCGGGGACGAGAGCTGGAGCTCGATAACTGTTTTGATCTTATTTACTATGTCCGAAATACAGAGAGTATAAATTTCAGGGAATTTGATGGGTTATTTAAAAGATACGAAAGAGAACTAAGGCGGGGACGAGAGCTGGAGCTCGATAACTGTTTTGATCTTATTTACTATGTCCGAAATACAGAGAGTATAAATTTCAGGGAATTTGATAGGATATTACTGAAGACACGCGAGGGGAGTAAGGTGGGGTACGAGAGCTGGAGCTCGGTAATGGACTTGATCTTATTTACTGTGTCTGAAATACAGAGGATTTAAATTTCAGGGAATTTGGACTGTTACTAATGATTTTGCACAAATGAACTAAGCTGGGGACTAGAGCTAGAGTTTGATAATTGTTTGCATTTACTAAACTATGTCTGAAATACAGCGGGTAGAAATTTCGGGGAATTTGAATAGGTATTAACGAAGATACGAGAGAGAGCTAAGGCGGAGGACAAGCGCTGGAGCTCGGTAACTAAATTACTGTATTGAAATACGTTTGAAATATGATTATTTTTAAATTTTAGTGGGATTGGAATGATAGTATTCATTATACGACAGGGGACTAAGGCAGGGAACGTGAGCTAGAACTTGCTTACTAACACGATTTATTTGTGTAAAACTGAGTTGCTTAATGAAAAGGAGCAAACATATGATGTCAGAAAATAGCTGAACTGAATGAAAGGAGAGAGAGAGAGAGGAGGGACGGTCCAGATATTATGGAGAAGATAAGATAAGATATGATAAGAGGCGACCTACAAGAAGCGTCTGGCTGGCAGGGCCTAAGGTAAATAAAGGTGACGCGAGAGATTGCGAAGTAAGGGGGAGGGAGGGGGTGTGAGGTACGAGACCTGAAAACCCTGGCTCACACAGGTAACTTTCTAAATTTACATGAAAAACTATGGCTTACATAGACGATTTTGTAAGTTGAAAACAGGTAAAATATGTCTGTAGAGTTCTCCTGGAAACCCTAAAGCGCTACACACGATATTTGAATTTCTCCATAAGCCCTTAACAAACTTCTATGTCTCGGAAATTATTTTCATCATAAGAAATCCTTACTTCTAAAATCTGTGACTGAAAAATTCGCCTGAAAAACCCTGGCTCACAAACACGAATTTCTAAATTTACCTGAAAACCATGGCTCACACAGGTAACTTTTTCCCCTTTGGACCTGAAAACCATGTCTCACACAGGTAACTTTTTCCCCCCCAAAAAAGTTACCTGTGCGTTGCCATCCCTACTACTTTAGACAACCCAAAGGATAGAGAGGTGGGGTCCAAGAGCTAACAGCGCTCTCCTGCAGGCACAAATGCTAAATATACAGCATCACACACACACACACACACACACACACACACACACACACACGTCACACACACACACACACACACACACACACACACACACACACACACACACACACACACACACACACACACACACACACACACACACACACACACACACACACACACACGTCACACACACACACACACACACACATGTCAATGTTTGCGGATGACGCAAAATTAATGAGAAGAGTTGTGACAGATGAGGATTGTAGGATCCTCCAAGAGGACTTAAACAGGCTGCAGAGATGGTCAGGGAAATGGCTACTGGAGTTTAACACCAGTAAATGTAAAGTTATGGAAATGGGATCAGGTGACAGGAGACCAAAGGGACAGTACACAATGAAGGGGAACAGCCTACCTGTAACGATTCGAGAAAGAGACCTGGGAGTGGATGTGACACCTAATCTAACTCCTGAGGCACATATAAATAGGATAACGACAGCAGCGTACTCTACACTGGCGAAAATTAGAACTTCATTCAGAAACCTAAATGAGGAAGCTTTTAGGGCACTTTACACTGCCTACGTGAGACCCGTCTTAGAGTATGCCGCGCCATCATGGAGCCCCCACCTGAAGAAACACATAAAGAAACTGGAGAAGGTTCACAGGTTTGCGACGAGGCTTGTCCCAGAGTTACGAGGGATGGGATATGAAGAGCGGCTGAAGGAACTGAACCTAACGACACTAGAGAAAAGAAGGGAGAGAGGAGATATGATAGGGACATATAAAATACTCAGGGGAATTGATAAGGTGGAAATAGATGAAATGTTCACACGTAATAATAACAGAACGAGGGGACATGGGTGGAAACTGGAAACTCAGATGAGTCACAGAGATGTTAGGAAATTTTCTTTTAGCGTGAGAGTAGTAGAAAAATGGAATGCACTTGGGGAACAGGTTGTGGAAGCAAATACTATTCATTCTTTTAAAACTAGGTATGATAGGGAAATGGGACAGGAGTCATTGCTGTAAACAACCGATAGCTAGAAAGGCGGGATCCAAGAGTCAATGCTCGATCCTGCAAGCACATATAGGTGAGTACACACACACACACACACACACACACACACACACACACACACACACACACACACACACACACACACACACACACACACACACACACACACACACACACACACGCCACACACACGTCACACACACGTCACACACACGTCACACACACACACGTCACACACACACACACACACGTCACACACACGTCACACACACACACACACACACACACACACACACACACACACAGAGCTCAGATGTAGTCACCAACAAATACATACACCAAAACCCACTACATGTGGAACAAAGGACAACAGGAACAACAATGACACGTCAAGAGCCCCTCTCGACCACAGGCACACCGTCGAAACAGCTCCAGCAAAAGAGCCACTCCATAAGCCGATTGGCACAACTGAAAGAGCATATAGAGAGATCAAGAACAAAATACTTCCCTGCAGATGAATAAACAGAACCAAGAGACGAAAAGTTGCTGGTATACTAACACAGTTTTTAATTTAGTGAGTTCCTGAGAGCTCGTGTACTTGCCAACTGGCTTCAGTAGGGCGGGGACGGTGGTGAATACGAGCGGCCCGAATATGTGTCTGACTTCACCAGGTATTTACACCTACTCTGTTGGATCTGTTACACTTGTACTGGGAATTAAGATGTGTTGTTCCAGACCCGCGTACATTCATGGTCAAAATATATGGGGAGATTAAGACTAGACACTAGAAGGTGAAGGGACGACGACGTTTCGGTCCGTCCTGGACCATTCTCAAGTCGATTGTGATGAGGAATGTTGTTGTTATAGATTCAGCTACTCGGAACAAGTTCCAAGTAGCACGGGCTATGGTGAGCCCGTGAGTGGAGGCTCTTTGGAGCCATTATCTGTATCAGTGGCTGGATATGCGTATGGAAATGTCAAGACACACAAGCCTGGAAACCCACTTCGGCCAATCATTAGCCAGATACCCACACCCACGTACAGACTGGCGAAGCGACTCAACGGCCTGCTGACTCCTTATGTTCCTTGTGCCTTCAGCCTGAAGTCTGCCAAGGAATTTGTTGACTTACTGCGGGGCACACGGGCCACAGGGATAAGAGCCTCGTTGGACGTAGAATCGCTGTTTACCAAACGTACCTGTGGACGAGACAATCGGGATGATAGCCGACAGAGTGTATCGTGATCCAGCCTGTACTCCTCTTGACATACCAGAAAATATTCTGAGGAAACTACTCAAAGCTTGTACTAAAGAGGCACCCTTCTTGAGCCCGGATGGGCACATGTATAAGCAAGTAGATGGGGTCGCCATGGGTTCTCCCCTAGGTGTCCTGTTTGCAAACTTCTACATGGGTACCATCGAGCAAAAAGTCTTAGTCGACATGAACTTGAAACCGGCCATATACTGCAGGTATGTTGACGACATTTTTACACAGGTACCTGATGTCAGACATCTGCAGGAGCTGAAGGAGGCATTTGAGCAGAGTTCCGTGCTGCGTTTCACTTACGAGATGGAAAAGGATGGGAAGCTGCCCTTTCTAGATTTACCAGTCATGGAAAAGAGCGGAGGTTTCCACACTGCAGTCTACACTAAGGAAACGAACATAGGAATGTGCCTAAATGCCAACAGCAACTGCCCAGACAGGTACAAGAGGAGTGTTGTTAACGCATATGTCGACCGTGCTCTCAGCCACAGCTCAGAATGGAAGCAAGTCGACGAAGAACTCTGTAGGATAAGGAAACAACGGCTTCTCCAATGGTTTCGTCGAAGACATCATAAGAAGGAAAGTGAAACGCCATGCAACCTCTGAAGAGACAACTAACACAACACCTATACCCCTTATTAGACTATTTTACAGGAACTTCTTTTCCACAGCTCATAAAACGGAGGAAAGAGTCCTGAAAGATATCGTTAATAGAAACGTTATCCCTACAGACAAAAATCAGAGGATACAACTGACGATTTACTATAAAACCAGAAAAACGGCCAGCCTACTCATGAGAAACTCTCCAGACACAAAGCAGAACGCTTTAAAAGAGACCAACGTCGTCTATGCCTTCAAATGCCCACTTGGGGACTGTAAGCTCCAAAAAACCCAGTATATAGGCAAGACAACAACATCTCTTTCTAGGCGTTTAACGATGCATAAGCAACAGGGCTCCATTAAGGAACATATAATCTCTTCCCACAACCAAACCATCGCCAGAGAAATCCTAGTAAACTACACAGAAATCATCGATAGATACAGCGATAGCAGACGGCTTGACGTTTGCGAGGCACTGCACATTAAGAAATCAACACCAGCAATCAACAGCCAATTAATGCACAACTATATTCTACCAACCTCAAGACTCCGCTCCAATATAGAAGCATCAAGAAATATGGACCAATAGGCTTTCTACAATCACTTCCATTTCAATACCCATTGTTTCGTGTTCTGTCTTGTGTTGATGAAATTAATACCCTATTAAATACCACCTCACCCCATCCATCTCACTCAAATGTAGATATAAACAAAATCGGAGATATATAAGTTCTATTCAGTTGTGTATGTGTAAAGTCTTTGAAAATGTAATAAGTTTTACGAAACGCGCTCAAGTGTCGCGTCAGACTAGAAATAAAAATGAATTTTGGAGAATTGATTTTTGAATTACCTCCAACAGTGAAAAGAAATGTACAAATGATTGAGAAAATTCATGTTAGAATTATTAATCTTACTTTTTCGGTCATATTTAATAATATATGTCTACAGAAAAGACTGCTACCAAAATATACTAATATATATATATATATATATATATATATATATATATATATATATATATATATATATATATATATATATGTCGTACCTAGTAGCCAGAACTCACTTATCAGCCTACTATGCAAGGCCCAATTTGACTAATAAGCCAAGTTTTCATGAATTAATTGTTTTTCGACTACCTAACCTACCTAACCTAACCTAACCTAACTTTTTCGGCTACCTAACCTAACCTAACCTATGAAGATAGGTTAGGTTAGGTTAGGTAGGGTTGGTTAGGTTTGGTCATATATCTACGTTAATTTAAACTCCAAAAAAAAGAAATTGACGACATACATAATGAAATGGGTAGATTTATCACTTCATAAGAAAAAAAATAGAGAAAATAAATTAATTCAGGAAAACTTGGCTTATTAGGCAAATCGGGCCTTGCATAGCAGGCTGACAAGTGCGTTCTGGCTATTAGGTACGACATATATATATATATATATATATATATATATATATATATATATATATATATATATATATATATATATATATATATATATATATATATGTTTCATTGAATATGACAGCATATTCTGTATTTATTATTTTCTGGTTTAGGGCTTCTATCCCTCTAACTATTTTCTTAGCATCAGGGCTTAATTGAAATAGGAGTTCTCCAAAACTCATTTTCGTACTTTTAAGGTGAAGAAAAGAAGTGATTTACTATAGAGTGTATTACACTTATTTGTATAATTTGCACGACGTTTCGAACCTCCATGGTTCATTCTCAAGTGAACAGATCTTACAATACTAGTTGATTTTATACCCGCATTAGGTCAGGTGATAATACAATGAAGGTGAAAACATGGGGGGATACATAAGGGATAAACATAGGGGCTGCAGAAGGCTTATTGGCCCATACGAGGCATCTCCTATCCAAACACAAAGATTAATCCAGTGTAATTGGCCTGTTATGTTGGACATTATCTTCTGTGTTGGCATCGATATGTTCTTGTCTTGTCCTTACTCTCATGGTGGGTAGAGTAAATAGTTCCGTGATTTGGGTGTTCATGGTAGGTCGCTCTATTCTTATGTGAATTGCCTCAAGAATTTGTAATCTTCTTGAATCTTGGGTTTTGTCTATTATGCAAGTATTCTTGTTCAACATTTCTCTTGTTAGAGTAATGTCATGGGCTTGTCTCATGTGATTCCTAGGGGCACCAGATTGAAGATGGCATGTCAAACGCCTCGTCAGCTTGGTCGACGTCATACCTATGTACTTACATTGAAGGTTACATCCTTCGTGGGGGCAAGCTGTACACGTATACAACGCTTGACTGCTGTAGAGGGTTCTCCGTCGGCTTCGGGCTGTTTTTGATAAGGAGTTCGGAAGTCTTCTTGGTTTTGTTAGAATATTATCAGGTTTATGTTTTGGTTAGGAGTAGTGCTTTTTACTCCTTTACGGATTATTTCTTTCATTATTCTTTCCTCTTTTATATGTTCACTGTGCATGGTTGATTTGTAATATAATTTTATTGGGGGTGTTGTGGTTTCTGTTCTAGGTTCTGAATTATACCAACGGTCCAAGTGTCTTCTTATAGCAGCGTTTATTTCCGCGTTGCTATATCCGTTGTTCACCAATACCTGAGTTACTCTTTCAAACTCTCTACTCACGTTGCTCCATTCAGAGCAGTGGGTAAGCGCTCGACGAATATAAGCATTGAGAACACTGGCTTTGTATCTTTGGGGGCACTCACTTCTACCGTTCAGGCATAATCCTATGTTGGTGGGCTTGGTATATACGTTGGTGCTTAAAGAGGTTCCTGTTTTTGTTATTAGTACATCCAAGAATGGCAGACTGTTATTTTCACTATTTTCATGTGTAAATCGGAGTACTGACTCTCTCTCTAGGTGTCTTTTTAGGTCAATTAGTTCATCTGAGTCTTTTACTATTACGAATATGTCATCTACATAACGGCAGTATACAGTTGGTTTTTGTCTGCTACTGAAGACCCTATCTTCGATGGTTCCCATATAAAAATTAGCAAATAAAACTCCTAAGGGGGAGCCCATTGCTACTCCGTCTATTTGTAAATACATGTCTCCTTGTGGACTGATGAAAGGGGGTTCCTTTGTACATGCTTCGAGAAGACTTTTCAAGTGTGGCTCAGGTATGTCTAATTTGGGGGTGCTCTCGTCTCTGTATACTCTGTCCAGTATCATTCCTATGGTTGTGTCGACTGGGACGTTGGTAAAAAGGGATTCAACGTCCAGGGAAGCGATGATTCCATCGGGCTGGGTAGATTTGATCAATTCTAGGAAATCTGCTGATGATTGTAGACTAAACTTACTTGGAGTGTATGGAGTTAGGAGTTCATTGAGTTTCTTTGCCAGGTGATAAGTTGGGGTTGGTATTTGGCTGATTATAGGGCGTAGTGGGTTACCTGGTTTATGCGTCTTAACATTGCCGTAGGCATATCCTAAGCCATAGTCGCCTTGAAGTTTATTGAAATGCACACTACCTTTCTTTGCGTTGATTGCTGTAATTGTTTTGTTTACTCTCCGCTTAAGGTCTTCTACGGGGTTCCTCGTGATTCGTTGAAATTTGGAGTCGTCACTTAGGATGTCGCTAATTTTGTTCATGTATTCATGGGTAGGAATCAATACATATGCTGCTGTTTTGTCGGCTTTTCTTATTGTTACGTCTTTCAGATTTTTTAGTTGTTTCGCTGCTTCTTTGAGTCGTGGGGTTAAGATTGTAGATGAATATGTTCCTCGTTTTTTCCCTGCTTCTGCAAGTAGTTCAGCTTGAAGTGTGTCAGTGGTGATGACTTTTTTGTTGTCTTCTAGCTTATGGATATCGTCCAGAAGCATTTCGATTTCCAGGCGTTTTTGATGCATCTTTGGTTTAGATAAGAATTGACAGTTTAGACCAAGATTTAAGAGGTCTCGTTGGTCCTGGGTAAGATCATAAGAAGTCAGGTTAAAGTAGCCATCTTTAGGACGAGGGATTTTTAGCTGTCCACCGTTTAGGGATGTTAACTTACGGAGTGTCTTTGTTTCTACAAGAGTTTTATGTTGTTGTTTCAGGTTAAATAGTTCACTGTTGATGGTTTGCTTGAGTTGGATAGGGATGTCGTACTGGGTCCATTTGTTTAACAGATGCTCCGCCTGCTCTATAAAGGTTTGGAGGGCTTCCTTCTTCTTGTTTAGTTGATGCCGAATGAGCTCTTGCCTATACCTATAGGTAAACTCTGTATTGCGGACTGCTGGGTCATGTGGGTTTATATATAAACCCACAAAAACGAGGAACATATTCATCTACAATCTTAACCCCACGACTCAAAAAAGCAGCGAAACAACTAAAACATCTGAAAGACGTAAGAATAAGAAAAGCCGACAAAACAGCAGCATATGTATTGATTCCTACCCATGAATACATGAACAAAATTAGCGACATCCTAAGTGACGACTCCAAATTTCAACGAATCACGAGGAACCCCGTAGAAGACCTTAAGCGGAGAGTAAACAAAACAATTACAGCAATCAACGCAAAGAAAGGTAGTGTGCATTTCAATAAACTTCAAGGCGACTATGGCTTAGGATATGCCTACGGCAATGTTAAGACGCATAAACCAGGTAACCCACTACGCCCTATAATCAGCCAAATACCAACCCCAACTTATCACCTGGCAAAGAAACTCAATGAACTCCTAACTCCATACACTCCAAGTAAGTTTAGTCTACAATCATCAGCAGATTTCCTAGAATTGATCAAATCTACCCAGCCCGATGGAATCATCGCTTCCCTGGACGTTGAATCCCTTTTTACCAACGTCCCAGTCGACACAACCATTGGAATGATAGTGGACAGAGTATACAGAGACGAGAGCACCCCCAAATTAGACATACCTGAGCCACACTTGAAAAGTCTTCTCGAAGCATGTACAAAGGAAGCCCCTTTCATCAGTCCACAAGGAGACATGTATTTACAAATAGACGGAGTAGCAATGGGCTCCCCCTTAGGAGTTTTATTTGCTAATTTTTATATGGGAACCATCGAAGATAGGGTCTTCAGTAGCAGACAAAAACCAACTGTATACTGCCGTTATGTAGATGACATATTCGTAATAGTAAAAGACTCAGATGAACTAATTGACCTAAAAAGACACCTAGAGAGAGAGTCAGTACTCCGATTTACACATGAAAATAGTGAAAATAACAGTCTGCCATTCTTGGATGTACTAATAACAAAAACAGGAACCTCTTTAAGCACCAACGTATATACCAAGCCCACCAACATAGGATTATGCCTGAACGGTAGAAGTGAGTGCCCCCAAAGATACAAAGCCAGTGTTCTCAATGCTTATATTCGTCGAGCGCTTACCCACTGCTCTGAATGGAGCAACGTGAGTAGAGAGTTTGAAAGAGTAACTCAGGTATTGGTGAACAATGGATATAGCAACGCGGAAATAAACGCTGCTATAAGAAGACACTTGGACCGTTGGTATAATTCAGAACCTAGAACAGAAACCACAACACCCCCAATAAAATTATATTACAAATCAACCATGCACAGTGAACATATAAAAGAGGAAAGAATAATGAAAGAAATAATCCGTAAAGGAGTAAAAAGCACTACTCCTAACCAAAACATAAACCTGATAATATTCTACAAAACCAAGAAGACTTCCGAACTCCTTATCAAAAACAGCCCGAAGCCGACGGAGAACCCTCTACAGCAGTCAAGCGTTGTATACATGTACACTTGCCCCCACGAAGGATGTAACCTTCAATGTAAGTACATAGGTATGACGTCGACCAAGCTGACGAGGCGTTTGACATGCCATCTTCAATCTGGTGCCCCTAGGAATCACATGAGACAAGCCCATGACGTTACTCTAACAAGAGAAATGTTGAACAAGAATACTTGCATAATAGACAAAACCCAAGATTCAAGAAGATTACAAATTCTTGAGGCAATTCACATAAGAATAGAGCGACCTACCATGAACACCCAAATCACGGAACTATTTACTCTACCCACCATGAGAGTAAGGACAAGACAAGAACATATCGATGCCAACACAGAAGACAATGTCCAACATAACAGGCCAATTACACTAGATTAATCTTTGTGTTTGGATAGATGCCTCGTATGGGCCAATAAGCCTTCTGCAGCCCCTATGTTTATCCCTTATGTATCCCCCCATGTTTTCACCTTCATTGTATTATCACCTGACCTAATGCGGGTATAAAATCAACTAGAATTGTAAGATCTGTTCACTTGAGAATGAACCATGGAGGTTCGAAACGTCGTGCAAATTATACAAATAAGTGTAATACACTCTATAGTAAATCACTTCTTTTCTTCACCTTAAAAGTACGAAAGTGAGTTTTGGAGAACTCCTATTTCAATTAAGCCCTGATGCTAAGAAAATAGTTAGAGGGATAGAAGCCCTAAACCAGAAAATAATAAATACAGAATATGTGGTCATATTCAATGAAACAATATATATATATATATATATATATATATATATATATATATATATATATATATATATATATATATATATATATATATATATATATATATATATATATATATATATATATATATATATATATATATATGCAATTGACGATCACAAAACACTGATCATTTTATGCGGAAAATCCACAGAGAAATATGAAATGAGGTGAACGTTTCGGCTTTGTTAAAGCCTTTGTCAACACCAGACTGATGTTGTGTTGCAGTGGTGTGGTGTGTGGCAGTCTGGTGTTGACAAAGGCTTTAACAAAGCTGAAACGTTCACCTCATTTCATATTTCTCTGTGGATTTTCCGCATATATATATATATATATATATATATATATATATATATATATATATATATATATATATATATATATATATATATATATATATATATATATAGAGAGAGAGAGAGAGAGAGAGAGAGAGAGAGAGAGAGAGAGAGAGAGAGAGAGAGAGAGAGAGAGAGAGAGAGAGAGAGAGAGAGAGAGAGAGAGAGAGAGAGAGAGAGAGAGAGAGAGAGAGAGAGAGAGAGAGAGAGAGAGAGAGAGAGAGAGAGAGAGAGAGGGATAGATAGATAGATATATGTAGATTCAACCACTCAGAACAAAAAGTTCCAAGTAGCACGAGCTTCTTGGAACTTAGAAAAAGTTCCAAGTAGAACGGGCAATGTTGAGCCCGTAGTGGACTTACCTGGCACATGAGCGGGGCAAGTAGAACGGGCTATGGTGAGCCCGTAGTGGACTTACCTGGCACATGAGCGGGGCAAGTAGAACGGGCTATGGTGAGCCCGTAGTGGACTTACCTGGCACAGGAGCGGGGCAAGTAGAACGGGCTATGGTGAGCCCGTAGTGGACTTACCTGGCACAGGAGCAGTGCCTCGTGGTGAGTTCGTACTTTATTTATCTACATGTGTAAGGTGAGGGGTAGACACCAGTAAGCAAGAAAGCAAAACAAATAAAAGGAACCAAAGTGAGTGAGGACCACTGGGACCACATCTCGCAACACAACTGGGTTTAGCGTGTTTACACCCCTCTTACTTGGGCTGCTTCCATGCAAATTCTGTGTACTTTTATCCACTTACAAGTGGCACTGCCACAGGAAGAGACAAAAAATGTCTGGCTCAAGATTGCAGGAAGCCGGATCTCCCGCGCGCTGTGTTGGAAGGTCACAGCAAACACTCAAATCCTCGGTGTTTTAGTCGTTCACTTGGTTCTCAAAGGCAGCATGATGTGAGATGTCTCATGGCTCGGTCTTGGATAGCGAGACGGTGTGATGTCACTGGGGCTCGATCTTGGACAGTGGGATAGTGGAATGATGTCTGGAGGCTGGACACTTGCTCATGAACTAGCTAAGCTGTATCATCTCCCTAGTTAGTCTTAATCTGCAGGCGATGAGTCACAATAACGTGGCTGAAGAATGTTTACCAGACCACACACTAGAAGGTGAAGGGACGACGACGTTTCGGTCCGTCCTGGACCATTCTCAAGTCGATTGTGATGACTGGTACGGGCTCCATGCTGGTGCCGCATACTCCAGGATTGATCTTACATATGTGGTATACAAGGTTCTTCTCTCTTTTTCTGTTCATTGTTTTCTCTTACGTTCCCTCGCTATCCTCTTCATATTCCTATTACTATCCCCTCTCATTCGGTGGTTATAATCGGAGCTGCCTCATATGGGCCAATAGGCCCTCTGCTGTTCTTATTCTACCTACTATCCCCTCTACTACACCTTACCTTGCTCCTCACCTCTCTCTTGCCTATTTATTGCCTGCATCAACTTCCTCATCAACACCATTTGGTCACCACTTGGTCCGGGAGACATCTCCCGTCACGCAGGGTGCAGTTGCGCCTCCACAGATCTCCAGTATCATCTTTTGATACGGGTAATGGCTCGAAAGAGCCACCACTTACGGGCTATTCATGCCCGTGGCCACCTCTTGGGTGGCTTAATCTTCATCAATCATCAATCAATTCCTCATCAACGACACCTACACGGTTCAAGACTTCCTCATGGAGGCCACGTCACCAAACTCTAACGACAGCACTGCTCAGCCAAAGTCGCAGGCAAAGAATAAACGGAAAACCTAGAGGTCTACACTAACCCCACCAACTCCATAACTGGTATAGCCAGCCAGCCCTCCAGGCTGAAAACCATCATGAAGACCATCGCCACATCTCTAGTATCAGCCACTGATACAGATAATGGCTCCAAAGAGCCTCCACTCACGGGCTCACCATAGCCCGTGCTACTTGGAACTTGTTCCGAGTAGCTGAATCTATAACAACAACATTCCTCATCACAATCGACTTGAGAATGGTCCAGGACGGACCGAAACGTCGTCGTCCCTTCACCTTCTAGTGTCTAGTCTTAATCTCCCCATATATTTTGACCATGAATGTACGCGGGTCTGGAACAACACATCTTAATTCCCAGTACAAGTGTAACAGATCCAACAGAGTAGGTGTAAATACCTGGTGAAGTCAGACACATATTCGGGCCGCTCGTATTCACCACCGTCCCCGCCCTACTGAAGCCAGTTGGCAAGTACACGAGCTCTCAGGAACTCACTAAATTAAAAACTGTGTTAGTATACCAGCAACTTTTCGTCTCTTGGTTCTGTTTATTCATCTGCAGGGAAGTGTTTTGTTCTTGATCTCTCTATATGCTCTTTCAGTTGTGCCAATCGGCTTATGGAGTGGCTCTTTTGCTGGAGCTGTTTCGACGGTGTGCCTGTGGTCGAGAGGGGCTCTTGACGTGTCATTGTTGTTCCTGTTGTCCTTTGTTCCACATGTAGTGGGTTTTGGTGTATGTATTTGTTGGTGACTACATCTGAGCTCTGTGTGTGTGTGTGTGTGTGTGTGTGTGTGTGTGTGTGTGTGTGTGTGTGTGTGTGTGTGTGTGTGTGTGTGTGTGTGTGTGTGTGTGTGACGTGTGTGTGTGTGTGTGTGTGTGTGTGTGTGTGTGTGTGTGTGTGTGTGTGTGTGTGTGTGTGACATGTGTGTGTGTGTGTGTGTGTGTGTGTGTGTGTGTGTGTGTGTGTGTGTGTGTGTGTGTGTGTGTGTGTGACGTGTGTGTGTGTGTGTGTGTGTTACGAATCTCACTAGGATTCTGCCATTACTCTTGATTCTCATATTACTTTATTGTCTTGTTCTTTAATATAGCATCCAGTTGTATGATATAAGATTTTGTATGATATATATATATTATAGCATGCAGTAGTGTGCCTGAGTTACATTATATTGTGTGAGGCTTTTGGTGTTAATTTCTCATGTAGTTTCTCCGTTTGGGCGGTTGACCATATTTGGATATGGCCAGTGTGGGAACATTGTTGTCAATCGAGTGTTTATAGTTTTACCTTGATTTATTCCCATATTTGGTTTCCGTATCATTGTATGGAATGTTGTACCAGTGGTTTTTACTCTTTAGTTTAACAATGTTTTGAATATTAGTGCTGCGTTTTTTTATTAGATTTTCCACAATGTTTTGTGTGGACGGTTAGTTGATTTTTTGGTAGACGCTTGGCCTGCGGACCAAGGCGTGGGCAGAAGCGTGGCGGCTGTATTCGAAAGGAGTCATGTTTTAAGTTAAGTCATTGGTCACTGTTATTTTAGCCCATATAAATGTTAATTATCTGGTTAGATGATATGAGTATTACTATTGATTAATCCATGTTCTGGTGATATTGTTCATGTCTCAATAATTAATTTCATTCTATGATATTGCATGCTGAAGAATATTTCTGGCTATTATACATTTAAGTGTTATTAAGTTTGTCCCCCTTAGCATAAATATATTGTTCTCCATTTTATGCAGTGATGTATATTTACCCCTAGACAGTTGTTGGCAAGGCCGATTTATTATCTTTTTTTATTGCACTGCGGGGAGAAGAACCTTATTTAGTCTCAAGGGTGGTAACAAATGAGGGCCTGTGTCCGGGAGAATAAGCCTTAATTCCCTGTAATGTTGTACAATTAACAGTGCTAATTATTAATAGCAATTGCCTTCCTAGGTACTTTACTCTGTGATTATCTAGTGACACCTAATCAAGCCTGTGAAATTATCTGTTCAATCTGAGCTGCTGTGAAAACTTCTCAACGCTTCACGATTTGAGGTAAGTGTTCAGCTTGTGCCAGGGGCCAAGCATAATTTTCAGTGTTGTTTCAAGTGTAAGTTGAGATTATTGAGCCAACCATGGAGGATCAGGTTGCTGCGCTGGTGGATCAGCCAAATTTTGGTAAAATTAAAGACTTAAAGAAGTCTGGTTTGTTATTGCTGGCTGATAAATTGAACCTAGCTATTTGCAGTAAAATGTTGAAAGCTCAAGTGTTAAGAGTGATTGTCACACACTTGGTGGAGGAGGAGAGACTTGAAGAAGAGTGTTTGGGAGAGTTAGAAGAAGAGTCAAGTGTCAAGGTGGCAATCTTAAAGTTGGAGTTTGAGACTCAATTAGAAATGGCTAGGCTGGCAGCAGACAAGCAGAGGTTAGAGTTGCAGAACCAGACAAAACACCTTGAGTTGGAGGCTCAGTTAAGACTAGCAGAGCAGCAGACTAGACAATTAGAAATTCAACAGAGCATGGCTGAAAATAATAACAGGTTAGAACAGCAGAGAATTGCAGCAGGGCAAGGTAACACTAGTAATAATCCAGAGAGTACAAATAGTTCTTCCAAGTACAGTAAACATGTAGAATTACCTAAGTTTAATGAAGAAGATCCAGAAATATTTTTCTTGCATTTTAAGAAACTAGCAGTCAGCATGAACTGGCCTGTCGATCAATGGGTTAGCATATTACAAGGACAATTTAAGGGTAAAGCTCAAGAGGTATTTGCATCTTTGCCGGCTGAGAATTCTTTCGATTATAAATTTGTTCAGCAGAGTATTTTGAATGCTTACCAGCAGATCCCAGAGGCACATAGAATTAAATTCAGAAGTTTAAAAAGAGCACATGACCAGACTATTTCTGACTTTGTAAGAGTAAAATTAAATCACTTTGACAGATGGACTAAAGCACTTAATATTACAGAGTTTGAGACTTTAAGAGACCTCATAGTAACTGAGGAAGTAGTGGGATGTCTACCAGAGAAATTAGCTTTATTTATGGCTGAAAATAAACAAACCTTATCTTATCAAATCTTATCAAATCTTGATAATCTTATCAAATTAGCCAAGCTAGCTGATGAGCATGAATTACTTACTAAAGTACCTTTCAGAGCACCAATTAATGTCCGTGTCAGTGTCTATGTCATTGTCCCTGGGGTTTTGAGTCCAGGATGCCATTTGTGTCCCCTCAAATTGCCTCCCTTATCTCCACCTTGGGATCGTGTCAGTGTCCATGTGTGTCTTGATTCCGTGTGTGTCTTGAGTCCGCGTGTGTCTTGAGTCCGTGTGTGTCTTGAATCCGTGTGTGTCTTGAGTCCGTGTGTGTCTTGATTCCGCGTGTGTCTTGAGTCCGTGTGTGTCTTGAGTCCGTGTGTGTCTTGAGTCCGTGTGTGTCTTGAGTCCGCGTGTGTCTTGAGTCCATGTGTGTCTTGATTCCGCGTGTGTCTTGAGTCCGCGTGTGTCTTGATTCCGTGTGTGTCTTGAGTCCGCATGTGTCTTGAGTCCTGTGTGTCCGGGTGTCTTTGGGGTTTTGGGTCCAGGAAGCTATTTGTGTCGACCCAAATTGCCTCCCTTCTCCCCACCTGAAATCCAGGTGAATTGAAAGACCAGCCCGAGGTCAGTGGATCCAGGTATCCGTCCGTGGGCCCCCGGATTTCAACCCTTTCCCACATTCCAAGGGGTCAGTCAATCAATCTTCAGCTATCCAGAGAATCTATCGAAACTGATGCTCCTGCAGGACGGGACACACAGATAAATCTGTGCCCTGTACTTGCAACCGTTCCGACAGGCTCGAACGCAGGTCTATCCGGATTAAGAACATGTTCTATCCGACTAGGCCACGCTGGAGTTGCCTTCTGAATCAAATTTTGCACTTGTATTTATATCTCGTAGTAAGGTTAGTTAGTGTCTATTTATCAACATTTGCAATGATTGACATGTGAAGTTGTGAGTTTGTGTTGACAGATAGAAATTCATAACAGCTTATTCGATGAGGTTGCAGTCCAGTGAGGCAGTTTCATGAATGAATATTGGAGAATTTAGGCAAACTGACGTGTGTGTGTGTGTGTGTGTGTGTGTGTGTGTGTGTGTGTGTGTGTGTGTGTGTGTGTGTGTATATATGTGTGTGTGTGTGTATATATGTGTGTGTGCGCGCGCGCGCACGAATGTCGCGCTCTGAAATATGTACCTATGATTATTAGAGTATACCATTCGAGAAAAAATGTCTAACTATTTATCGGTCCATTCTCTCTCTCTGTGCCGGCCTTCCTGCTAAAACTTGTCCACTCATTATGCTGTTGAATATCTATCTCCAATGGTCATTTACCGTTAATTAATATATTATTAAGCAGATAAAGTCCTTTACAAATCTCTTCACCTTTTAAAGCACCTATCTTTCTTCTAACATGAATCACTATAACTCATATACTTTCATCAGTTCCAAACACTTTTCTTATTCCTTCCTAAACATCTTTCCTTATATAACCTGTCTCCACAAATTAATATCTTAATGATTAACTGGCAACTCCATGCCTCTTCCCTCCCCCCCACTCTCAGACCCCCCTTCTGCTGCTCCCTCGGCCCCCACCCCCCTCCCAACACCCTACCCCCCAACCGAGGCCCCAAATATAACTAACCCTATACCACAATGACCAGAGACCACCCCCCCCCCTCCCCCCGACACCCGCCCAACAGAGAAAATGGCCGCCACAACGTTATACTTACCCAGCCGAACCGTTCGTTCGCGTATGTACTATTTATTGTTGAAAAAACTTAGAATAAAACAAACCGGATTTTCATTCCCTAGTAAACACATATATATATGTATACAAAACGAGGCCTAGATTAGCACATATTAGGTATTGGATTGCTTGTTTACCATTCACAAACTGATTTGGACACACACACACACCACACTAAATATTAAATAATACATACCTTTAAACACACACACACACACACACACATACACACACACACACACACACACACACACACACACACACACACACACACACACACACACACACACACACACACACACACACACACACACACACACACACATATATATACAAACATACATACAGTCTCGACAGTCAAATTGCAGAAACTGTCACAATTATGACAAGGATCACTCATATTGGATATATACACACACAGATAAATTCACGTGGATAAGTCACTCCAATTACACGTATGTACACACACAGATAACATATTTCAGTGAGTGTGGCCCATAGTATACATTAATACTCACACATGCCATCCCATTCACTATTAATTGGTGTACATATTCATTCACACACATGTTTATGTGTCTCTTTCTTATAAAATACACACACACTGAAAGGAATCTTTGAGAACATTATATACCACATATGTCAGACCAATCCCCAAGTATGCAGCTCCAGCATGGAGTCCACATCTAGTCAAGCATAAGACTAAACTGGAAAAGGTTCAAAGGTTTGCCACCAGACTAGAACCCGAGCTAAGAGGTATGAGCTACGAGGAAAGACTACGGGAATTAAACCTCACTTCGTTGGAAGACAGAAGAGTTAAGGGGGACATGATCACCACATTCAAGATTCTCAAGGGAATCGATAGGGTAGATGAAGGTAGGCTATTTAACACAAGGGGCACACGTACTAGGGGACACACGTGGAAACTGAGTGCCCAAATGAGCCACAGAGATATTAGAAAGAACTTTTTTAGTGTCAGAGTAGTTGACAAATGGAATGCATTAGGAAGTGATGTGGTGGAGGCTGACTCCATACTCAATTTCAAGTGTAGATATGATAGAGCCCAATAGGCTCAGGAACCAGTACTCCTGTTGATTGACGGTTGAGAGGCGGGACCAAAGAGCCAGAGCTCAACCCCCGCAAGCACAATAAGGTGAGTACAATTAGGTGAGTACACACAAACTCATTGTTAATTTTCCCTGGAACACAACCCGACAAACCGTTTAACAACCAGGTACCCATTCACTGCTTCGTGAAGAGAATCGTTAAGTTAAGGATTGGTGCCTAGTCAATCCGCTCTTCCCCTGCCAGCCGGGATATGAACCCAGGCGAAATCGCTTGAGAAGCGCGAGGTGAGTGCCTTACCACTGATCCACAGGGACTGCCCAAATATGAATGCCATCAGCAGCACTAGCAGTTGGTGTTACCAGGCAGGTTACCCATCCAATTACTAACCAAATTGAAAGTTGCTTAACTTGGCTAATGGGACGAGAAGCAGTGTCCTTTAAGTGGTAGTATGGCCGTTGTTATTGTATACAAGTGGTAACCAATAACTTGTGAGTGAGTGAGTGAGTGATGATAATGGTAACTGCGGCGGAGGATACTCACACATACCAGCCAATTCTCCATTAATGATAGTTCTTATAGTCAAACAAACCAACCAAAAGTGGACTATAGCACCAACATGGAAATGTTTGGATGCCATTGATCTCGCACAAATCGCTTATAAATGCCACCCGCCGCTATTTATAAAACCTAAACAATCCTCTTCAAAGCACGAATGACTACTCTTAGGCCTTGGATTATGTTCTCTTAGGCTTCATTGAGTCAATACATATAACTTCTTTGAGTCGGGGGACAGGCAGACAGGCAGTCTATATATACATGTTAGGCTTATAAAGTGGTCTCCAACACCCACCCCACAAGGTTAAACTAACCCTCACTCACCAGGATGCTAGTAGCTCACTAACTCCTGGATACCTATTTACTGCTAGGTGAACAGGTGCATTGGGTGATAGGAAACGCTACCAACAATTACAGCCCTGCCCAACCGCGATTCGAACCCTGGAATCCCTTATTGAGAGTCGAGAAGGAACACATCATTCATGTTACATATATGTGTACTCACCTATTTGTGCCAGGAGGATCGAGCATTAATCTTAGAGTCTGCCTTTAAGCCGTCGGTTGTTTATAGTAATAACTCTTGGCCTATTTCCTAACTTAACCTAGCCTAACCTATTCCCTACCCTAACCTATAACCTACCACAATCTAAAACCAAACCTAATATAACCTAACCTAATCTAAACCTAACCTAGCCTACACCTAAACCCAATCTACCTAACTTACCTAACTAAGCTAACCTAACCAAACCTAACCTAACTAACCTAACCTAACTAACCTAACCTAACCTAACTAACCTAACCTAACTAATCTAACCTAACCTAACTAACGTAACCTAACCTAACCTAACCTAACCTAACCAAACCTAACCTAACCTAACTAACCTAACCTAACCTAACCTAACTAACCTAACCTAAACCTAACCAAACCTAACCTAACTAACCTAACCAAACCTAACCTAACTAACCTAACCTAACCTAACTAACCTAACCTAAACCTAACCAAACCTAACCTAACTAACTTAACCAAACTTAACCTAACCTAACCAAACTTAACCTAATCTAACCAAACTTAACTTAACCTAACCTAACCAACACCCACCTCACAAGATCGAACACCTAAACTGACCCTGACTGACCCTCACTAGGATGCAACCCTACATGAAGCTCACAACTCCTGGATACGTGTTTACTGCTAGGAGAACAGAGCATTAGGTGATAGGAAACGCTACCAATAGTTTCAGTCCTGCCTGGCCGGGTTTCGATCCAGGAATCCCCGATCGTTAGTCTAGAAGGAACACATACATGTTTCATATTTCTGTGTACTCACCTATTTGTACTTGCAGGACTGAGCACCAGTTTTTGAACGCTGACAATATAGCCGCCGGTTGTTTAAAGCAATGACTCCTGGTCTATTTTCCTGTCATATCAACTTTTAAAATTATGAATGGAGTTTGCATCTACAACTGTGGGTTTTTGTAAGTTTGTTCTCACCTAGTTGTATTCACCTAGTTGTGTTTGCTAGGTTTGATATTCAGATCTTTGGTCCCACCTCTCAACCATCAATCTCAAGTAGTTTTCCAGAAGTTATGTAACTCATAACTCTCAGCTCTGTTGGAAAAAAGGCTGGGGCTGCATATTCAATTATTTGTCTCGCATAGGTTGAAAAAAAGGTTCATTCTTCTTTACACGTTAGAAATGTTACTTTGAAAATGTTCTATCCAAGTCGGATAGAACATGTTCTAAATCCGGATAGACCTGCGTTCGAGCCTGTCGAAACGGTTGCAATTACAGGACACATATTGTCCTCTCCTGTAGCAGCATCAGGTTCGATAGATTCTCTGGACAGCCGATGGCAGTTCCACTGACCTTCTGGCAGTTCTCACGTTGACAAATTTAAAACTGTTTTTTTTATTAAAAAAAAAACGCAACATTCCTTAGATGTTTAAATTTTTTATCTCTGTCCGTGTATGTGTCTTGAGTTGAGTTTTGATTCCTTGTGTTTCTTGATTCCTTGTGATTCTTGATTCCGTGTGTGTCTTGATTCCGTTTGTCTTGATTCCTCGTGTTTCTTGATTCCGTGTGTGCATTGATTCCTTGTGTGTCTTGATTCCTTGTGTTTCTTGATTCCTTGTGTTTCTTGATTCAGTGTGTGTCTTGATTCCGTGTGTGTCTTGATTCCGTGTGTGTCTTGATTCCGTCTGTGCCTTGATTCCTTGTGTTTCTTGATTCCGTGTGTGTCTTGATTCCTTGTGTTTCTTGATTCCGTGTGTGTCTTGATTCCGTGTGTGTCTTGATTCCGTGTGTGTCTTGATTCCGTCTGTGCCTTGGTTCCTTGTGTTTCTTGATTCCGTGTGTGTCTTGATTCCTTGTGTTTCTTGATTCCGTGTGTGTCTTGATTCCGTTTGTGTCTTGATTCCTTGTGTTTCTTGATTCCGTGTGTGTCTTGATTCCGTTTGTGTCTTGATTCCTTGTGTTTCTTGATTCCGTGTGTGTCTTGATTCCGTCTGTGCCTTGATTCCTTGTGTTTCTTGATTCCGTGTGTGTCTTGATTCCGTTTGTGTCTTGGTTCCTTGTGTTTCTTGATTCCGTCTGTGCCTTGATTCCGTGTGTTTCTTGATTCCGTGTGTGTCTTGATTCCTTGTGTTTCTTGATTCCGTGTGTGTCTTGATTCCTTGTGTTTCTTGATTCCGTGTGTTTCTTGATTCCGTGTGTGTCTTGATTCCGTGTGTGTCTTGATTCCGTGTGTGTCTTGATTCCGTGTGTGTCCTGATTCCTTGTGTTTCTTGATTCCTTGTGTTTCTTGATTCCGCGTTTGTCTTGATTCCGTCTGTGCCTTGATTCCTTATGTGTCTTGATTTCGTGTGTGTCTCCTGAGTGTGTCTTGTTACCGCGTGTGTCTTGATTCCGTATGTTCCCGTGTCCGTCAGAGTCTTAGGTTAGTCTTAGGTTAGGTTAGGTTAGGTTAGTTAGGGTCCGTGTCAGTGTCTATGTCATTGTCCCTGGGGTTTTGAGTCCAGGATGCCATTTGTGTCCCCTCAAATTGCCTCCCTTATCTCCACCTTGGGATCGTGTCAGTGTCCATGTGTGTCTTGATTCTGTGTGTGTCTTGAGTCCGTGTGTGTCTTGATTCTGTGTGTGTCTTGAGTCCGTGTGTGACTTGATTCTGTGTGTGTCTTGAGTCCGTGTATTGATTCCGTGTGTCCGTGTCCGTTAGAGTCTATGAGTGTCCGTATCCGTGTCCGTGTCCGTGTCATTATCCCTGGGGTATTGAGTCCAGGATGCCATTTGTGTCCCCTCAAATTGCCTCCCTTATCTCCACCTTGGGATCGTGTCAGTGTCCATGTGTGTCTTGATTCCGTGTGTGTCTTGAGTCCGCGTGTGTCTTGAGTCCGTGTGTGTCTTGAGTCCGTGTGTGTCTTGAGTCCGTGTGTGTCTTGAGTCCGCGTGTGTCTTGAGTCCGTGTGTGTGTCTTGATTCCGCGTGTGTCTTGAGTCCGTGTGTGTCTTGAGTCCGTGTGTGTCTTGAGTCCGTGTGTGTCTTGAGTCCGCATGTGTCTTGAGTCCGTGTGTGTGTCTTGATTCCGCGTGTGTCTTGAGTCCGCGTGTGTCTTGATTCCGTGTGTGTCTTGAGTCCGCGTGTGTCTTGAGTCCTGTGTGACCGGGTGTCTTTGGGGTTTTGGGTCCAGGAAGCTATTTGTGTCGACCCAAATTGCCTCCCTTCTCCCCACCTGAAATCCAGGTGAATTGAAAGACCTGCCCGAGGTCAGTGGATCCAGGTATCCGTCCGTGGGCCCCCGGATTTCAACCCTTTCCCACATTCCAAGGGGTCAGTCAATCAATCTTCAGCTATCCAGAGAATCTATCGAAACTGATGCTCCTACAGGAGGGGACACACAGATAAATCTGTGCCCTGTACTTGCAACCGTTCCGACAGGCTCGAACGCAGGTCTATCCGGATTAAGAACATGTTCTATCCGACTAGGCCACGCTGGAGTTGCCTTCTGTATCAAATTTTGCACTTGTATTTATATCTCGTAGTAAGGTTAGTTAGTGTCTATTTATCAACATTTGCAATGATTGACATGTGAAGTTGTGAGTTTGTGTTGACAGATAGAAATTCATAACAGCTTATTCGATGAGGTTGCAGTCCAGTGAGGCAGTTTCATGAATGAATATTGGAGAATTTAGGCAAACTGACGTGTGTGTGTGTATGTGTGTGTGTGTGTGTGTGTGTGTGTGTGTGTGTGTGTGTGTGAGTGTGTGTGAGTGTGTGTGTGTGTGTGTGTGTGTGTGTGTGTGTGTGTGTGTGTGTGTGTGTTTGTGTGTGTGTGTGTGTGTGTGTGTGTGTTTGTGTGTGTGTGTGTGTGTGTGTATATATGTGTGTGTGTGTGTATATATGTGTGTGTGCGCGCGCGCGCACGAATGTCGCGCTCTGAAATATGTACCTATGATTATTAGAGTATACCATTCGAGAAAAAATGTCTAACTATTTATCGGTCCATTCTCTCTCTCTGTGCCGGCCTTCCTGCTAAAACTTGTCCACTCATTATGCTGTTGAATATCTATCTCCAATGGTCATTTACCGTTAATTAATATATTATTAAGCAGATAAAGTCCTTTACAAATCTCTTCACCTTTTAAAGCACCTATCTTTCTTCTAACATGAATCACTATAACTCATATACTTTCATCAGTTCCAAACACTTTTCTTATTCCTTCCTAAACATCTTTCCTTATATAACCTGTCTCCACAAATTAATATCTTAATGATTAACTGGCAACTCCATGCCTCTCCCTCCCCCCCACTCTCAGACCCCCCTTCTGCTGCTCCCTCGGCCCCCACCCCCCTCCCAACACCCTACCCCCCAACCGAGGCCCCAAATATAACTAACCCCTATACCACAATGACCAGAGACCACCCCCCCCCCTCCCCCCGACACCCGCCCAACAGAGAAATGGCCGCCACAACGTTATACTTACCCAGCCGAACCGTTCGTTCGCGTATGTACTATTTATTGTTGAAAAAACTTAGAATAAAACAAACCGGATTTTCATTCCCTAGTAAACACATATATATATGTATACAAAACGAGGCCTAGATTAGCACATATTAGGTATTGGATTGCTTGTTTACCATTCACAAACTGATTTGGACACACACACACACCACACTAAATATTAAATAATACATACCTTTAAACACACACACACACACACACACATACACACACACACACACACACACACACACACACACACACACACACACACACACACACACACACACACACACACACACACACACACACACACACACACACACACACACACACACACATATATACAAACATACATACAGTCTCGACAGTCAAATTGCAGAAACTGTCACAATTATGACAAGGATCACTCATATTGGATATATACACACACAGATAAATTCACGTGGATAAGTCACTCCAATTACACGTATGTACACACACAGATAACATATTTCAGTGAGTGTGGCCCATAGTATACATTAATACTCACACATGCCATCCCATTCACTATTAATTGGTGTACATATTCATTCACACACATGTTTATGTGTCTCTTTCTTATAAAATACACACACACTGAAAGGAATCTTTGAGAACATTATATACCACATATGTCAGACCAATCCCCAAGTATGCAGCTCCAGCATGGAGTCCACATCTAGTCAAGCATAAGACTAAACTGGAAAAGGTTCAAAGGTTTGCCACCAGACTAGAACCCGAGCTAAGAGGTATGAGCTACGAGGAAAGACTACGGGAATTAAACCTCACTTCGTTGGAAGACAGAAGAGTTAAGGGGGACATGATCACCACATTCAAGATTCTCAAGGGAATCGATAGGGTAGATGAAGGTAGGCTATTTAACACAAGGGGCACACGTACTAGGGGACACACGTGGAAACTGAGTGCCCAAATGAGCCACAGAGATATTAGAAAGAACTTTTTTAGTGTCAGAGTAGTTGACAAATGGAATGCATTAGGAAGTGATGTGGTGGAGGCTGACTCCATACTCAATTTCAAGTGTAGATATGATAGAGCCCAATAGGCTCAGGAACCAGTACTCCTGTTGATTGACGGTTGAGAGGCGGGACCAAAGAGCCAGAGCTCAACCCCCGCAAGCACAATAAGGTGAGTACAATTAGGTGAGTACACACAAACTCATTGTTAATTTTCCCTGGAACACAACCCGACAAACCGTTTAACAACCAGGTACCCATTCACTGCTTCGTGAAGAGAATCGTTAAGTTAAGGATTGGTGCCTAGTCAATCCGCTCTTCCCCTGCCAGCCGGGATATGAACCCAGGCGAAATCGCTTGAGAAGCGCGAGGTGAGTGCCTTACCACTGATCCACAGGGACTGCCCAAATATGAATGCCATCAGCAGCACTAGCAGTTGGTGTTACCAGGCAGGTTACCCATCCAATTACTAACCAAATTGAAAGTTGCTTAACTTGGCTAATGGGACGAGAAGCAGTGTCCTTTAAGTGGTAGTATGGCCGTTGTTATTGTATACAAGTGGTAACCAATAACTTGTGAGTGAGTGAGTGAGTGATGATAATGGTAACTGCGGCGGAGGATACTCACACATACCAGCCAATTCTCCATTAATGATAGTTCTTATAGTCAAACAAACCAACCAAAAGTGGACTATAGCACCAACATGGAAATGTTTGGATGCCATTGATCTCGCACAAATCGCTTATAAATGCCACCCGCCGCTATTTATAAAACCTAAACCATCCTCTTCAAAGCACGAATGACTACTCTTAGGCCTTGGATTATGTTCTCTTAGGCTTCATTGAGTCAATACATATAACTTCTTTGAGTCGGGGGACAGGCAGACAGGCAGTCTATATATACATGTTAGGCTTATAAAGTGGTCTCCAACACCCACCCCACAAGGTTAAACTAACCCTCACTCACCAGGATGCTAGTAGCTCACTAACTCCTGGATACCTATTTACTGCTAGGTGAACAGGTGCATTGGGTGATAGGAAACGCTACCAACAATTACAGCCCTGCCCAACCGCGATTCGAACCCTGGAATCCCTTATTGAGAGTCAAGAAGGAACACATCATTCATGTTACATATATGTGTACTCACCTATTTGTGCCAGGAGGATCGAGCATTAATCTTAGAGTCTGCCTTTAAGCCGTCGGTTGTTTATAGTAATAACTCTTGGCCTATTTCCTAACTTAACCTAGCCTAACCTATTCCCTACCCTAACCTATAACCTACCACAATCTAAAACCAAACCTAATATAACCTAACCTAATCTAAACCTAACCTAGCCTACACCTAAACCCAATCTACCTAACTTACCTAACTAAGCTAACCTAACCAAACCTAACCTAACTAACCTAACCTAACTAACCTAACCTAACCTAACTAACCTAACCTAACTAATCTAACCTAACCTAACTAACGTAACCTAACCTAACCTAACCTAACCTATCCAAACCTAACCTAACCTAACTAACCTAACCTAACCTAACTAACCTAACCTAAACCTAACCAAACCTAACCTAACTAACCTAACCTAACCTAACCTAACCTAACCAAACCTAACCTAACTAACCTAACCTAACCTAACTAACCTAACCTAAACCTAACCAAACCTAACCTAACTAACTTAACCAAACTTAACCTAACCTAACCAAACTTAACCTAATCTAACCAAACTTAACTTAACCTAACCTAACCAACACCCACCTCACAAGATCGAACACCTAAACTGACCCTGACTGACCCTCACTAGGATGCAACCCTACATGAAGCTCACAACTCCTGGATACGTGTTTACTGCTAGGAGAACAGAGCATTAGGTGATAGGAAACGCTACCAATAGTTTCAGTCCTGCCTGGCCGGGTTTCGATCCAGGAATCCCCGATCGTTAGTCTAGAAGGAACACATACATGTTTCATATTTCTGTGTACTCACCTATTTGTACTTGCAGGACTGAGCACCAGTTTTTGAACGCTGACAATATAGCCGCCGGTTGTTTAAAGCAATGACTCCTGGTCTATTTTCCTGTCATATCAACTTTTAAAATTATGAATGGAGTTTGCATCTACAACTGTGGGTTTTTGTAAGTTTGTTCTCACCTAGTTGTATTCACCTAGTTGTGTTTGCTAGGTTTGATATTCAGATCTTTGGTCCCACCTCTCAACCATCAATCTCAAGTAGTTTTCCAGAAGTTATGTAACTCATAACTCTCAGCTCTGTTGGAAAAAAGGCTGGGGCTGCATATTCAATTATTTGTCTCGCATAGGTTGAAAAAAAGGTTCATTCTTCTTTACACGTTAGAAATGTTACTTTGAAAATGTTCTATCCAAGTCGGATAGAACATGTTCTAAATCCGGATAGACCTGCGTTCGAGCCTGTCGAAACGGTTGCAATTACAGGACACATATTGTCCTCTCCTGTAGCAGCATCAGGTTCGATAGATTCTCTGGACAGCCGATGGCAGTTCCACTGACCTTCTGGCAGTTCTCACGTTGACAAATTTAAAACTGTTTTTTTTATTAAAAAAAAACGCCACATTCCTTAGATGTTTAAATTTTTTATCTCTGTCCGTGTATGTGTCTTGAGTTGAGTTTTGATTCCTTGTGTTTCTTGATTCCTTGTTATTCTTGATTCCGTGTGTGTCTTGATTCCGTTTGTCTTGATTCCTCGTGTTTCTTGATTCCGTGTGTGCCTTGATTCCTTGTGTGTCTTGATTCCTTGTGTTTCTTGATTCAGTGTGTGTCTTGATTCCGTGTGTGTCTTGATTCCGTGTGTGTCTTGATTCCGTCTGTGCCTTGATTCCTTGTGTTTCTTGATTCCGTGTGTGTCTTGATTCCTTGTGTTTCTTGATTCCGTGTGTGTCTTGATTCCGTGTGTGTCTTGATTCCGTGTGTGTCTTGATTCCGTCTGTGCCTTGGTTCCTTGTGTTTCTTGATTCCGTGTGTGTCTTGATTCCTTGTGTTTCTTGATTCCGTGTGTGTCTTGATTCCGTTTGTGTCTTGATTCCTTGTGTTTCTTGATTCCGTGTGTGTCTTGATTCCGTTTGTGTCTTGATTCCTTGTGTTTCTTGATTCCGTGTGTGTCTTGATTCCGTCTGTGCCTTGATTCCTTGTGTTTCTTGATTCCGTGTGTGTCTTGATTCCGTTTGTGTCTTGGTTCCTTGTGTTTCTTGATTCCGTCTGTGCCTTGATTCCGTGTGTTTCTTGATTCCGTGTGTGTCTTGATTCCTTGTGTTTCTTGATTCCGTGTGTGTCTTGATTCCTTGTGTTTCTTGATTCCGTGTGTTTCTTGATTCCGTGTGTGTCTTGATTCCGTGTGTGTCTTGATTCCGTGTGTGTCTTGATTCCGTGTGTGTCTTGATTCCGTGTGTGTCCTGATTCCTTGTGTTTCTTGATTCCTTGTGTTTCTTGATTCCGTGTTTGTCTTGATTCCGTCTGTGCCTTGATTCCTTATGTGTCTTGATTTCGTGTGTGTCTCCTGAGTGTGTCTTGTTACCGCGTGTGTCTTGATTCCGTATGTTCCCGTGTCCGTCAGAGTCTTAGGTTAGTCTTAGGTTAGGTTAGGTTAGGTTAGTTAGGGTCCGTGTCAGTGTCTATGTCATTGTCCCTGGGGTTTTGAGTCCAGGATGCCATTTATGTCCCCTCAAATTGCCTCCCTTATCTCCACCTTGGGATCGTGTCAGTGTCCATGTGTGTCTTGATTCTGTGTGTGTCTTGAGTCCGTGTGTGTCTTGATTCTGTGGGTGTCTTGAGTCCGTGTGTGACTTGATTCTGTGTGTGTCTTGAGTCCGTGTATTGATTCCGTGTGTCCGTGTCCGTTAGAGTCTATGAGTGTCCGTATCCGTGTCCGTGTCCGCGTCATTATCCCTGGGGTATTGAGTCCAGGATGCCATTTGTGTCCCCTCAAATTGCCTCCCTTATCTCCACCTTGGGATCGTGTCAGTGTCCATGTGTGTCTTGATTCCGTGTGTGTCTTGAGTCCGCGTGTGTCTTGAGTCCGTGTGTGTTTTGAGTCCGTGTGTGTCTTGAGTCCGTGTGTGTCTTGATTCGGCGTGTGTCTTGAGTCCGTGTGTGTCTTGAGTCCGTGTGTGTCTTGAGTCCGTGTGTGTCTTGAGTCCGCGTGTGTCTTGAGTCCGTGTGTGTGTCTTGATTCCGCGTGTGTCTTGAGTCCGTGTGTGTCTTGAGTCCGTGTGTGTCTTGAGTCCGTGTGTGTCTTGAGTCCGCGTGTGTCTTGAGTCCGTGTGTGTGTCTTGATTCCGCGTGTGTCTTGAGTCCGCGTGTGTCTTGATTCCGTGTGTGTCTTGAGTCCGCGTGTGTCTTGAGTCCTGTGTGTCCGGGTGTCTTTGGGGTTTTGGGTCCAGGAAGCTATTTGTGTCGACCCAAATTGCCTCCCTTCTCCCCACCTGAAATCCAGGTGAATTGAAAGACCTGCCCGAGGTCAGTGGATCCAGGTATCCGTCCGTGGGCCCCCGGATTTCAACCCTTTCCCACATTCCAAGGGGTCAGTCAATCAATCTTCAGCTATCCAGAGAATCTATCGAAACTGATGCTCCTACAGGAGGGGACACACAGATAAATCTGTGCCCTGTACTTGCAACCGTTCCGACAGGCTCGAACGCAGGTCTATCCGGATTAAGAACATGTTCTATCCGACTAGGCCACGCATGGAGTTGCCTTCTGTAATCAAATTTTGCACTTGTATTTATATCTCGTAGTAAGGTTAGTTAGTGTCTATTTATCAACATTTGCAATGATTGACATGTGAAGTTGTGAGTTTGTGTTGACAGATAGAAATTCATAACAGCTTATTCGATGAGGTTGCAGTCCAGTGAGGCAGTTTCATGAATGAATATTGGAGAATTTAGGCAAACTGACGTGTGTGTGTGTATGTGTGTGTGTGTGTGTGTGTGTGTGTGTGTGTGTGTGTGTGTGTGTGAGTGTGTGTGAGTGTGTGTGTGTGTGTGTGTGTGTGTGTGTGTGTGTGTGTGTGTGTGTGTGTGTGTGTGTGTTTGTGTGTGTGTGTGTGTGTGTGTGTGTGTGTGTTTGTGTGTGTGTGTGTGTGTATATATGTGTGTGTGTGTGTATATATGTGTGTGTGCGCGCGCGCGCACGAATGTCGCGCTCTGAAATATGTACCTATGATTATTAGAGTATACCATTCGAGAAAAAATGTCTAACTATTTATCGGTCCATTCTCTCTCTCTGTGCCGGCCTTCCTGCTAAAACTTGTCCACTCATTATGCTGTTGAATATCTATCTCCAATGGTCATTTACCGTTAATTAATATATTATTAAGCAGATAAAGTCCTTTACAAATCTCTTCACCTTTTAAAGCACCTATCTTTCTTCTAACATGAATCACTATAACTCATATACTTTCATCAGTTCCAAACACTTTTCTTATTCCTTCCTAAACATCTTTCCTTATATAACCTATCTCCACAAATTAATATCTTAATGATTAACTGGCAACTCCATGCCTTTCCCTCCCCCCCACTCTCAGACCCCCCCTTCTGCTGCTCCCTCGGCCCCCACCCCCCTCCCAACACCCTACCCCCCAACCGAGGCCCCAAATATAACTACCCCTATACCACAATGGACCAGAGACCACCCCCCCCCTCCCCCCGACCCCCGCCCAACAGAGAAATGGCCCCCACAACGCTATACTTACCCAGCCGAACCGTTCGTTCGCGTATATACTATTTATTGTTGAAAAAACTTAGAATAAAACAAACCGGATTTTCATTCCCTAGTAAACACATATATATATGTATACAAAACGAGGCCTAGATTAGCACATATTAGGTATTGGATTGCTTGTTTACCATTCACAAACTCATTTGGACACACACACACACCACACTAAATATTAAATAATACATACCTTTAAACACACACACACACACACACACACATACACACACACACACACACACACACACACACACACACACACACACACACACACACACACACACACACACACACACACACAAACACACACACACACACACACACATATATACAAACATACATACAGTCTCGACAGTCAAATTGCAGAAACTGTCACAATTATGACAAGGATCACTCATATTGGATATATACACACACAGATAAATTCACGTGGATAAGTCACTCCAATTACACGTATGTACACACACAGATAACATATTTCAGTGAGTGTGGCCCATAGTATACATTAATACTCACACATGCCATCCCATTCACTATTAATTGGTGTACATATTCATTCACACACATGTTTATGTGTCTCTTTCTTATAAAATACACACACACTGAAAGGAATCTTTGAGAACATTATATACCACATATGTCAGACCAATCCCCAAGTATGCAGCTCCAGCATGGAGTCCACATCTAGTCAAGCATAAGACTAAACTGGAAAAGGTTCAAAGGTTTGCCACCAGACTAGAACCCGAGCTAAGAGGTATGAGCTACGAGGAAAGACTACGGGAATTAAACCTCACTTCGTTGGAAGACAGAAGAGTTAAGGGGGACATGATCACCACATTCAAGATTCTCAAGGGAATCGATAGGGTAGATGAAGGTAGGCTATTTAACACAAGGGGCACACGTACTAGGGGACACACGTGGAAACTGAGTGCCCAAATGAGCCACAGAGATATTAGAAAGAACTTTTTTAGTGTCAGAGTAGTTGACAAATGGAATGCATTAGGAAGTGATGTGGTGGAGGCTGACTCCATACTCAATTTCAAGTGTAGATATGATAGAGCCCAATAGGCTCAGGAACCAGTACTCCTGTTGATTGACGGTTGAGAGGCGGGACCAAAGAGCCAGAGCTCAACCCCCGCAAGCACAATAAGGTGAGTACAATTAGGTGAGTACACACAAACTCATTGTTAATTTTCCCTGGAACACAACCCGACAAACCGTTTAACAACCAGGTACCCATTCACTGCTTCGTGAAGAGAATCGTTAAGTTAAGGATTGGTGCCTAGTCAATCCGCTCTTCCCCTGCCAGCCGGGATATGAACCCAGGCGAAATCGCTTGAGAAGCGCGAGGTGAGTGCCTTACCACTGATCCACAGGGACTGCCCAAATATGAATGCCATCAGCAGCACTAGCAGTTGGTGTTACCAGGCAGGTTACCCATCCAATTACTAACCAAATTGAAAGTTGCTTAACTTGGCTAATGGGACGAGAAGCAGTGTCCTTTAAGTGGTAGTATGGCCGTTGTTATTGTATACAAGTGGTAACCAATAACTTGTGAGTGAGTGAGTGAGTGATGATAATGGTAACTGCGGCGGAGGATACTCACACATACCAGCCAATTCTCCATTAATGATAGTTCTTATAGTCAAACAAACCAACCAAAAGTGGACTATAGCACCAACATGGAAATGTTTGGATGCCATTGATCTCGCACAAATCGCTTATAAATGCCACCCGCCGCTATTTATAAAACCTAAACCATCCTCTTCAAAGCACGAATGACTACTCTTAGGCCTTGGATTATGTTCTCTTAGGCTTCATTGAGTCAATACATATAACTTCTTTGAGTCGGGGGACAGGCAGACAGGCAGTCTATATATACATGTTAGGCTTATAAAGTGGTCTCCAACACCCACCCCACAAGGTTAAACTAACCCTCACTCACCAGGATGCTAGTAGCTCACTAACTCCTGGATACCTATTTACTGCTAGGTGAACAGGTGCATTGGGTGATAGGAAACGCTACCAACAATTACAGCCCTGCCCAACCGCGATTCGAACCCTGGAATCCCTTATTGAGAGTCAAGAAGGAACACATCATTCATGTTACATATATGTGTACTCACCTATTTGTGCCAGGAGGATCGAGCATTAATCTTAGAGTCTGCCTTTAAGCCGTCGGTTGTTTATAGTAATAACTCTTGGCCTATTTCCTAACTTAACCTAGCCTAACCTATTCCCTACCCTAACCTATAACCTACCACAATCTAAAACCAAACCTAATATAACCTAACCTAATCTAAACCTAACCTAGCCTACACCTAAACCCAATCTACCTAACTTACCTAACTAAGCTAACCTAACCAAACCTAACCTAACTAACCTAACCTAACTAACCTAACCTAACCTAACTAACCTAACCTAACTAATCTAACCTAACCTAACTAACGTAACCTAACCTAACCTAACCTAACCTATCCAAACCTAACCTAACCTAACTAACCTAACCTAACCTAACTAACCTAACCTAAACCTAACCAAACCTAACCTAACTAACCTAACCTAACCTAACCTAACCTAACCAAACCTAACCTAACTAACCTAACCTAACCTAACTAACCTAACCTAAACCTAACCAAACCTAACCTAACTAACTTAACCAAACTTAACCTAACCTAACCAAACTTAACCTAATCTAACCAAACTTAACTTAACCTAACCTAACCAACACCCACCTCACAAGATCGAACACCTAAACTGACCCTGACTGACCCTCACTAGGATGCAACCCTACATGAAGCTCACAACTCCTGGATACGTGTTTACTGCTAGGAGAACAGAGCATTAGGTGATAGGAAACGCTACCAATAGTTTCAGTCCTGCCTGGCCGGGTTTCGATCCAGGAATCCCCGATCGTTAGTCTAGAAGGAACACATACATGTTTCATATTTCTGTGTACTCACCTATTTGTACTTGCAGGACTGAGCACCAGTTTTTGAACGCTGACAATATAGCCGCCGGTTGTTTAAAGCAATGACTCCTGGTCTATTTTCCTGTCATATCAACTTTTAAAATTATGAATGGAGTTTGCATCTACAACTGTGGGTTTTTGTAAGTTTGTTCTCACCTAGTTGTATTCACCTAGTTGTGTTTGCTAGGTTTGATATTCAGATCTTTGGTCCCACCTCTCAACCATCAATCTCAAGTAGTTTTCCAGAAGTTATGTAACTCATAACTCTCAGCTCTGTTGGAAAAAAGGCTGGGGCTGCATATTCAATTATTTGTCTCGCATAGGTTGAAAAAAAGGTTCATTCTTCTTTACACGTTAGAAATGTTACTTTGAAAATGTTCTATCCAAGTCGGATAGAACATGTTCTAAATCCGGATAGACCTGCGTTCGAGCCTGTCGAAACGGTTGCAATTACAGGACACATATTGTCCTCTCCTGTAGCAGCATCAGGTTCGATAGATTCTCTGGACAGCCGATGGCAGTTCCACTGACCTTCTGGCAGTTCTCACGTTGACAAATTTAAAACTGTTTTTTTTATTAAAAAAAAACGCCACATTCCTTAGATGTTTAAATTTTTTATCTCTGTCCGTGTATGTGTCTTGAGTTGAGTTTTGATTCCTTGTGTTTCTTGATTCCTTGTTATTCTTGATTCCGTGTGTGTCTTGATTCCGTTTGTCTTGATTCCTCGTGTTTCTTGATTCCGTGTGTGCCTTGATTCCTTGTGTGTCTTGATTCCTTGTGTTTCTTGATTCAGTGTGTGTCTTGATTCCGTGTGTGTCTTGATTCCGTGTGTGTCTTGATTCCGTCTGTGCCTTGATTCCTTGTGTTTCTTGATTCCGTGTGTGTCTTGATTCCTTGTGTTTCTTGATTCCGTGTGTGTCTTGATTCCGTGTGTGTCTTGATTCCGTGTGTGTCTTGATTCCGTCTGTGCCTTGGTTCCTTGTGTTTCTTGATTCCGTGTGTGTCTTGATTCCTTGTGTTTCTTGATTCCGTGTGTGTCTTGATTCCGTTTGTGTCTTGATTCCTTGTGTTTCTTGATTCCGTGTGTGTCTTGATTCCGTTTGTGTCTTGATTCCTTGTGTTTCTTGATTCCGTGTGTGTCTTGATTCCGTCTGTGCCTTGATTCCTTGTGTTTCTTGATTCCGTGTGTGTCTTGATTCCGTTTGTGTCTTGGTTCCTTGTGTTTCTTGATTCCGTCTGTGCCTTGATTCCGTGTGTTTCTTGATTCCGTGTGTGTCTTGATTCCTTGTGTTTCTTGATTCCGTGTGTGTCTTGATTCCTTGTGTTTCTTGATTCCGTGTGTTTCTTGATTCCGTGTGTGTCTTGATTCCGTGTGTGTCTTGATTCCGTGTGTGTCTTGATTCCGTGTGTGTCCTGATTCCTTGTGTTTCTTGATTCCTTGTGTTTCTTGATTCCGTGTTTGTCTTGATTCCGTCTGTGCCTTGATTCCTTATGTGTCTTGATTTCGTGTGTGTCTCCTGAGTGTGTCTTGTTACCGCGTGTGTCTTGATTCCGTATGTTCCCGTGTCCGTCAGAGTCTTAGGTTAGTCTTAGGTTAGGTTAGGTTAGGTTAGTTAGGGTCCGTGTCAGTGTCTATGTCATTGTCCCTGGGGTTTTGAGTCCAGGATGCCATTTGTGTCCCCTCAAATTGCCTCCCTTATCTCCACCTTGGGATCGTGTCAGTGTCCATGTGTGTCTTGATTCTGTGTGTGTCTTGAGTCCGTGTGTGTCTTGATTCTGTGTGTGTCTTGAGTCCGTGTGTGTCTTGAGTCCGCGTGTGTCTTGAGTCCGTGTGTGTGTCTTGATTCCGCGTGTGTCTTGAGTCCGTGTGTGTCTTGAGTCCGTGTGTGTCTTGAGTCCGTGTGTGTCTTGAGTCCGCGTGTGTCTTGAGTCCGTGTGTGTGTCTTGATTCCGCGTGTGTCTTGAGTCCGCATGTGTCTTGATTCTGTGTGTGTCTTGAGTCCGCGTGTGTCTTGAGTCCTGTGTGTCCGGGTGTCTTTGGGGTTTTGGGTCCAGGAAGCTATTTGTGTCGACCCAAATTGCCTCCCTTCTCCCCACCTGAAATCCAGGTGAATTGAAAGACCAGCCCGAGGTCAGTGGATCCAGGTATCCGTCCGTGGGCCCCCGGATTTCAACCCTTTCCCACATTCCAAGGGGTCAGTCAATCAATCTTCAGCTATCCAGAGAATCTATCGAAACTGATGCTCCTGCAGGACGGGACACACAGATAAATCTGTGCCCTGTACTTGCAACCGTTCCGACAGGCTCGAACGCAGGTCTATCCGGATTAAGAACATGTTCTATCCGACTAGGCCACGCTGGAGTTGCCTTCTGTAATCAAATTTTGCACTTGTATTTATATCTCGTAGTAAGGTTAGTTAGTGTCTATTTATCAACATTTGCAATGATTGACATGTGAAGTTGTGAGTTTGTGTTGACAGATAGAAATTCATAACAGCTTATTCGATGAGGTTGCAGTCCAGTGAGGCAGTTTCATGAATGAATATTGGAGAATTTAGGCAAACTGACGTGTGTGTGTGTGTGTGTGTGTGTGTGTGTGTGTGTGTGTGTGTGTGTGTGTGTGTGTGTGTGTGTGTGTGTATATATGTGTGTGTGTGTGTATATATGTGTGTGTGTGCGCGCGCGCACGAATGTCGCGCTCTGAAATATGTACCTATGATTATTAGAGTATACCATTCGAGAAAAAATGTCTAACTATTTATCGGTCCATTCTCTCTCTCTGTGCCGGCCTTCCTGCTAAAACTTGTCCACTCATTATGCTGTTGAATATCTATCTCCAATGGTCATTTACCGTTAATTAATATATTATTAAGCAGATAAAGTCCTTTACAAATCTCTTCACCTTTTAAAGCACCTATCTTTCTTCTAACATGAATCACTATAACTCATATACTTTCATCAGTTCCAAACACTTTTCTTATTCCTTCCTAAACATCTTTCCTTATATAACCTATCTCCACAAATTAATATCTTAATGATTAACTGGCAACTCCATGCCTTTCCCTCCCCCCCACTCTCAGACCCCCCCTCTGCTGCTCCCTCGGCCCCCACCCCCCTCCCAACACCCTACCCCCCAACCGAGGCCCCAAATATAACTACCCCTATACCACAATGGCCAGAGACCACCCCCCCCCTCCCCCCGACCCCCGCCCAACAGAGAAATGGCCCCCACAACGCTATACTTACCCAGCCGAACCGTTCGTTCGCGTATATACTATTTATTGTTGAAAAAACTTAGAATAAAACAAACCGGATTTTCATTCCCTAGTAAACACATATATATATGTATACAAAACGAGGCCTAGATTAGCACATATTAGGTATTGGATTGCTTGTTTACCATTCACAAACTCATTTGGACACACACACACACCACACTAAATATTAAATAATACATACCTTTAAACACACACACACACACACACACATACACACACACACACACACACACACACACACACACACACACACACACACACACACACACACACACACACACACACACACACACAAACACACACACACACACACACATATATACAAACATACATACAGTCTCGACAGTCAAATTGCAGAAACTGTCACAATTATGACAAGGATCACTCATATTGGATATATACACACACAGATAAATTCACGTGGATAAGTCACTCCAATTACACGTATGTACACACACAGATAACATATTTCAGTGAGTGTGGCCCATAGTATACATTAATACTCACACATGCCATCCCATTCACTATTAATTGGTGTACATATTCATTCACACACATGTTTATGTGTCTCTTTCTTATAAAATACACACACACTGAAAGGAATCTTTGAGAACATTATATACCACATATGTCAGACCAATCCCCAAGTATGCAGCTCCAGCATGGAGTCCACATCTAGTCAAGCATAAGACTAAACTGGAAAAGGTTCAAAGGTTTGCCACCAGACTAGAACCCGAGCTAAGAGGTATGAGCTACGAGGAAAGACTACGGGAATTAAACCTCACTTCGTTGGAAGACAGAAGAGTTAAGGGGGACATGATCACCACATTCAAGATTCTCAAGGGAATCGATAGGGTAGATGAAGGTAGGCTATTTAACACAAGGGGCACACGTACTAGGGGACACACGTGGAAACTGAGTGCCCAAATGAGCCACAGAGATATTAGAAAGAACTTTTTTAGTGTCAGAGTAGTTGACAAATGGAATGCATTAGGAAGTGATGTGGTGGAGGCTGACTCCATACTCAATTTCAAGTGTAGATATGATAGAGCCCAATAGGCTCAGGAACCAGTACTCCTGTTGATTGACGGTTGAGAGGCGGGACCAAAGAGCCAGAGCTCAACCCCCGCAAGCACAATAAGGTGAGTACAATTAGGTGAGTACACACAAACTCATTGTTAATTTTCCCTGGAACACAACCCGACAAACCGTTTAACAACCAGGTACCCATTCACTGCTTCGTGAAGAGAATCGTTAAGTTAAGGATTGGTGCCTAGTCAATCCGCTCTTCCCCTGCCAGCCGGGATATGAACCCAGGCGAAATCGCTTGAGAAGCGCGAGGTGAGTGCCTTACCACTGATCCACAGGGACTGCCCAAATATGAATGCCATCAGCAGCACTAGCAGTTGGTGTTACCAGGCAGGTTACCCATCCAATTACTAACCAAATTGAAAGTTGCTTAACTTGGCTAATGGGACGAGAAGCAGTGTCCTTTAAGTGGTAGTATGGCCGTTGTTATTGTATACAAGTGGTAACCAATAACTTGTGAGTGAGTGAGTGAGTGATGATAATGGTAACTGCGGCGGAGGATACTCACACATACCAGCCAATTCTCCATTAATGATAGTTCTTATAGTCAAACAAACCAACCAAAAGTGGACTATAGCACCAACATGGAAATGTTTGGATGCCATTGATCTCGCACAAATCGCTTATAAATGCCACCCGCCGCTATTTATAAAACCTAAACCATCCTCTTCAAAGCACGAATGACTACTCTTAGGCCTTGGATTATGTTCTCTTAGGCTTCATTGAGTCAATACATATAACTTCTTTGAGTCGGGGGACAGGCAGACAGGCAGTCTATATATACATGTTAGGCTTATAAAGTGGTCTCCAACACCCACCCCACAAGGTTAAACTAACCCTCACTCACCAGGATGCTAGTAGCTCACTAACTCCTGGATACCTATTTACTGCTAGGTGAACAGGTGCATTGGGTGATAGGAAACGCTACCAACAATTACAGCCCTGCCCAACCGCGATTCGAACCCTGGAATCCCTTATTGAGAGTCAAGAAGGAACACATCATTCATGTTACATATATGTGTACTCACCTATTTGTGCCAGGAGGATCGAGCATTAATCTTAGAGTCTGCCTTTAAGCCGTCGGTTGTTTATAGTAATAACTCTTGGCCTATTTCCTAACTTAACCTAGCCTAACCTATTCCCTACCCTAACCTATAACCTACCACAATCTAAAACCAAACCTAATATAACCTAACCTAATCTAAACCTAACCTAGCCTACACCTAAACCCAATCTACCTAACTTACCTAACTAAGCTAACCTAACCAAACCTAACCTAACTAACCTAACCTAACTAACCTAACCTAACCTAACTAACCTAACCTAACTAATCTAACCTAACCTAACTAACGTAACCTAACCTAACCTAACCTAACCTATCCAAACCTAACCTAACCTAACTAACCTAACCTAACCTAACTAACCTAACCTAAACCTAACCAAACCTAACCTAACTAACCTAACCTAACCTAACCTAACCTAACCAAACCTAACCTAACTAACCTAACCTAACCTAACTAACCTAACCTAAACCTAACCAAACCTAACCTAACTAACTTAACCAAACTTAACCTAACCTAACCAAACTTAACCTAATCTAACCAAACTTAACTTAACCTAACCTAACCAACACCCACCTCACAAGATCGAACACCTAAACTGACCCTGACTGACCCTCACTAGGATGCAACCCTACATGAAGCTCACAACTCCTGGATACGTGTTTACTGCTAGGAGAACAGAGCATTAGGTGATAGGAAACGCTACCAATAGTTTCAGTCCTGCCTGGCCGGGTTTCGATCCAGGAATCCCCGATCGTTAGTCTAGAAGGAACACATACATGTTTCATATTTCTGTGTACTCACCTATTTGTACTTGCAGGACTGAGCACCAGTTTTTGAACGCTGACAATATAGCCGCCGGTTGTTTAAAGCAATGACTCCTGGTCTATTTTCCTGTCATATCAACTTTTAAAATTATGAATGGAGTTTGCATCTACAACTGTGGGTTTTTGTAAGTTTGTTCTCACCTAGTTGTATTCACCTAGTTGTGTTTGCTAGGTTTGATATTCAGATCTTTGGTCCCACCTCTCAACCATCAATCTCAAGTAGTTTTCCAGAAGTTATGTAACTCATAACTCTCAGCTCTGTTGGAAAAAGGCTGGGGCTGCATATTCAATTATTTGTCTCGCATAGGTTGAAAAAAAGGTTCATTCTTCTTTACACGTTAGAAATGTTACTTTGAAAATGTTCTATCCAAGTCGGATAGAACATGTTCTAAATCCGGATAGACCTGCGTTCGAGCCTGTCGAAACGGTTGCAATTACAGGACACATATTGTCCTCTCCTGTAGCAGCATCAGGTTCGATAGATTCTCTGGACAGCCGATGGCAGTTCCACTGACCTTCTGGCAGTTCTCACGTTGACAAATTTAAAACTGTTTTTTTTATTAAAAAAAAAACGCCACATTCCTTAGATGTTTAAATTTTTTATCTCTGTCCGTGTATGTGTCTTGAGTTGAGTTTTGATTCCTTGTGTTTCTTGATTCCTTGTTATTCTTGATTCCGTGTGTGTCTTGATTCCGTTTGTCTTGATTCCTCGTGTTTCTTGATTCCGTGTGTGCCTTGATTCCTTGTGTGTCTTGATTCCTTGTGTTTCTTGATTCAGTGTGTGTCTTGATTCCGTGTGTGTCTTGATTCCGTGTGTGTCTTGATTCCGTCTGTGCCTTGATTCCTTGTGTTTCTTGATTCCGTGTGTGTCTTGATTCCTTGTGTTTCTTGATTCCGTGTGTGTCTTGATTCCGTGTGTGTCTTGATTCCGTGTGTGTCTTGATTCCGTCTGTGCCTTGGTTCCTTGTGTTTCTTGATTCCGTGTGTGTCTTGATTCCTTGTGTTTCTTGATTCCGTGTGTGTCTTGATTCCGTTTGTGTCTTGATTCCTTGTGTTTCTTGATTCCGTGTGTGTCTTGATTCCGTTTGTGTCTTGATTCCTTGTGTTTCTTGATTCCGTGTGTGTCTTGATTCCGTCTGTGCCTTGATTCCTTGTGTTTCTTGATTCCGTGTGTGTCTTGATTCCGTTTGTGTCTTGGTTCCTTGTGTTTCTTGATTCCGTCTGTGCCTTGATTCCGTGTGTTTCTTGATTCCGTGTGTGTCTTGATTCCTTGTGTTTCTTGATTCCGTGTGTGTCTTGATTCCTTGTGTTTCTTGATTCCGTGTGTTTCTTGATTCCGTGTGTGTCTTGATTCCGTGTGTGTCTTGATTCCGTGTGTGTCTTGATTCCGTGTGTGTCTTGATTCCGTGTGTGTCCTGATTCCTTGTGTTTCTTGATTCCTTGTGTTTCTTGATTCCGTGTTTGTCTTGATTCCGTCTGTGCCTTGATTCCTTATGTGTCTTGATTTCGTGTGTGTCTCCTGAGTGTGTCTTGTTACCGCGTGTGTCTTGATTCCGTATGTTCCCGTGTCCGTCAGAGTCTTAGGTTAGTCTTAGGTTAGGTTAGGTTAGGTTAGTTAGGGTCCGTGTCAGTGTCTATGTCATTGTCCCTGGGGTTTTGAGTCCAGGATGCCATTTGTGTCCCCTCAAATTGCCTCCCTTATCTCCACCTTGGGATCGTGTCAGTGTCCATGTGTGTCTTGATTCTGTGTGTGTCTTGAGTCCGTGTGTGTCTTGATTCTGTGTGTGTCTTGAGTCCGTGTGTGTCTTGAGTCCGCGTGTGTCTTGAGTCCGTGTGTGTGTCTTGATTCCGCGTGTGTCTTGAGTCCGTGTGTGTCTTGAGTCCGTGTGGTGTGTGTCTTGAGTCCGTGTGTGTCTTGAGTCCGCGTGTGTCTTGAGTCCGTGTGTGTGTCTTGATTCCGCGTGTGTCTTGAGTCCGCATGTGTCTTGATTCTGTGTGTGTCTTGAGTCCGCGTGTGTCTTGAGTCCTGTGTGTCCGGGTGTCTTTGGGGTTTTGGGTCCAGGAAGCTATTTGTGTCGACCCAAATTGCCTCCCTTCTCCCCACCTGAAATCCAGGTGAATTGAAAGACCAGCCCGAGGTCAGTGGATCCAGGTATCCGTCCGTGGGCCCCCGGATTTCAACCCTTTCCCACATTCCAAGGGGTCAGTCAATCAATCTTCAGCTATCCAGAGAATCTATCGAAACTGATGCTCCTGCAGGACGGGACACACAGATAAATCTGTGCCCTGTACTTGCAACCGTTCCGACAGGCTCGAACGCAGGTCTATCCGGATTAAGAACATGTTCTATCCGACTAGGCCACGCTGGAGTTGCCTTCTGAATCAAATTTTGCACTTGTATTTATATCTCGTAGTAAGGTTAGTTAGTGTCTATTTATCAACATTTGCAATGATTGACATGTGAAGTTGTGAGTTTGTGTTGACAGATAGAAATTCATAACAGCTTATTCGATGAGGTTGCAGTCCAGTGAGGCAGTTTCATGAATGAATATTGGAGAATTTAGGCAAACTGACGTGTGTGTGTGTGTGTGTGTGTGTGTGTGTGTGTGTGTGTGTGTGTGTGTGTGTGTGTGTGTGTGTGTGTATATATGTGTGTGTGTGTGTATATATGTGTGTGTGTGCGCGCGCGCACGAATGTCGCGCTCTGAAATATGTACCTATGATTATTAGAGTATACCATTCGAGAAAAAATGTCTAACTATTTATCGGTCCATTCTCTCTCTCTGTGCCGGCCTTCCTGCTAAAACTTGTCCACTCATTATGCTGTTGAATATCTATCTCCAATGGTCATTTACCGTTAATTAATATATTATTAAGCAGATAAAGTCCTTTACAAATCTCTTCACCTTTTAAAGCACCTATCTTTCTTCTAACATGAATCACTATAACTCATATACTTTCATCAGTTCCAAACACTTTTCTTATTCCTTCCTAAACATCTTTCCTTATATAACCTATCTCCACAAATTAATATCTTAATGATTAACTGGCAACTCCATGCCTTTCCCTCCCCCCCACTCTCAGACCCCCCCTCTGCTGCTCCCTCGGCCCCCACCCCCCTCCCAACACCCTACCCCCCAACCGAGGCCCCAAATATAACTACCCCTATACCACAATGGCCAGAGACCACCCCCCCCCTCCCCCCGACCCCCGCCCAACAGAGAAATGGCCCCCACAACGCTATACTTACCCAGCCGAACCGTTCGTTCGCGTATATACTATTTATTGTTGAAAAAACTTAGAATAAAACAAACCGGATTTTCATTCCCTAGTAAACACATATATATATGTATACAAAACGAGGCCTAGATTAGCACATATTAGGTATTGGATTGCTTGTTTACCATTCACAAACTCATTTGGACACACACACACACCACACTAAATATTAAATAATACATACCTTTAAACACACACACACACACACACACATACACACACACACACACACACACACACACACACACACACACACACACACACACACACACACACACACACACACACACACACAAACACACACACACACACACACATATATACAAACATACATACAGTCTCGACAGTCAAATTGCAGAAACTGTCACAATTATGACAAGGATCACTCATATTGGATATATACACACACAGATAAATTCACGTGGATAAGTCACTCCAATTACACGTATGTACACACACAGATAACATATTTCAGTGAGTGTGGCCCATAGTATACATTAATACTCACACATGCCATCCCATTCACTATTAATTGGTGTACATATTCATTCACACACATGTTTATGTGTCTCTTTCTTATAAAATACACACACACTGAAAGGAATCTTTGAGAACATTATATACCACATATGTCAGACCAATCCCCAAGTATGCAGCTCCAGCATGGAGTCCACATCTAGTCAAGCATAAGACTAAACTGGAAAAGGTTCAAAGGTTTGCCACCAGACTAGAACCCGAGCTAAGAGGTATGAGCTACGAGGAAAGACTACGGGAATTAAACCTCACTTCGTTGGAAGACAGAAGAGTTAAGGGGGACATGATCACCACATTCAAGATTCTCAAGGGAATCGATAGGGTAGATGAAGGTAGGCTATTTAACACAAGGGGCACACGTACTAGGGGACACACGTGGAAACTGAGTGCCCAAATGAGCCACAGAGATATTAGAAAGAACTTTTTTAGTGTCAGAGTAGTTGACAAATGGAATGCATTAGGAAGTGATGTGGTGGAGGCTGACTCCATACTCAATTTCAAGTGTAGATATGATAGAGCCCAATAGGCTCAGGAACCAGTACTCCTGTTGATTGACGGTTGAGAGGCGGGACCAAAGAGCCAGAGCTCAACCCCCGCAAGCACAATAAGGTGAGTACAATTAGGTGAGTACACACAAACTCATTGTTAATTTTCCCTGGAACACAACCCGACAAACCGTTTAACAACCAGGTACCCATTCACTGCTTCGTGAAGAGAATCGTTAAGTTAAGGATTGGTGCCTAGTCAATCCGCTCTTCCCCTGCCAGCCGGGATATGAACCCAGGCGAAATCGCTTGAGAAGCGCGAGGTGAGTGCCTTACCACTGATCCACAGGGACTGCCCAAATATGAATGCCATCAGCAGCACTAGCAGTTGGTGTTACCAGGCAGGTTACCCATCCAATTACTAACCAAATTGAAAGTTGCTTAACTTGGCTAATGGGACGAGAAGCAGTGTCCTTTAAGTGGTAGTATGGCCGTTGTTATTGTATACAAGTGGTAACCAATAACTTGTGAGTGAGTGAGTGAGTGATGATAATGGTAACTGCGGCGGAGGATACTCACACATACCAGCCAATTCTCCATTAATGATAGTTCTTATAGTCAAACAAACCAACCAAAAGTGGACTATAGCACCAACATGGAAATGTTTGGATGCCATTGATCTCGCACAAATCGCTTATAAATGCCACCCGCCGCTATTTATAAAACCTAAACCATCCTCTTCAAAGCACGAATGACTACTCTTAGGCCTTGGATTATGTTCTCTTAGGCTTCATTGAGTCAATACATATAACTTCTTTGAGTCGGGGGACAGGCAGACAGGCAGTCTATATATACATGTTAGGCTTATAAAGTGGTCTCCAACACCCACCCCACAAGGTTAAACTAACCCTCACTCACCAGGATGCTAGTAGCTCACTAACTCCTGGATACCTATTTACTGCTAGGTGAACAGGTGCATTGGGTGATAGGAAACGCTACCAACAATTACAGCCCTGCCCAACCGCGATTCGAACCCTGGAATCCCTTATTGAGAGTCAAGAAGGAACACATCATTCATGTTACATATATGTGTACTCACCTATTTGTGCCAGGAGGATCGAGCATTAATCTTAGAGTCTGCCTTTAAGCCGTCGGTTGTTTATAGTAATAACTCTTGGCCTATTTCCTAACTTAACCTAGCCTAACCTATTCCCTACCCTAACCTATAACCTACCACAATCTAAAACCAAACCTAATATAACCTAACCTAATCTAAACCTAACCTAGCCTACACCTAAACCCAATCTACCTAACTTACCTAACTAAGCTAACCTAACCAAACCTAACCTAACTAACCTAACCTAACTAACCTAACCTAACCTAACTAACCTAACCTAACTAATCTAACCTAACCTAACTAACGTAACCTAACCTAACCTAACCTAACCTATCCAAACCTAACCTAACCTAACTAACCTAACCTAACCTAACTAACCTAACCTAAACCTAACCAAACCTAACCTAACTAACCTAACCTAACCTAACCTAACCTAACCAAACCTAACCTAACTAACCTAACCTAACCTAACTAACCTAACCTAAACCTAACCAAACCTAACCTAACTAACTTAACCAAACTTAACCTAACCTAACCAAACTTAACCTAATCTAACCAAACTTAACTTAACCTAACCTAACCAACACCCACCTCACAAGATCGAACACCTAAACTGACCCTGACTGACCCTCACTAGGATGCAACCCTACATGAAGCTCACAACTCCTGGATACGTGTTTACTGCTAGGAGAACAGAGCATTAGGTGATAGGAAACGCTACCAATAGTTTCAGTCCTGCCTGGCCGGGTTTCGATCCAGGAATCCCCGATCGTTAGTCTAGAAGGAACACATACATGTTTCATATTTCTGTGTACTCACCTATTTGTACTTGCAGGACTGAGCACCAGTTTTTGAACGCTGACAATATAGCCGCCGGTTGTTTAAAGCAATGACTCCTGGTCTATTTTCCTGTCATATCAACTTTTAAAATTATGAATGGAGTTTGCATCTACAACTGTGGGTTTTTGTAAGTTTGTTCTCACCTAGTTGTATTCACCTAGTTGTGTTTGCTAGGTTTGATATTCAGATCTTTGGTCCCACCTCTCAACCATCAATCTCAAGTAGTTTTCCAGAAGTTATGTAACTCATAACTCTCAGCTCTGTTGGAAAAAAGGCTGGGGCTGCATATTCAATTATTTGTCTCGCATAGGTTGAAAAAAAGGTTCATTCTTCTTTACACGTTAGAAATGTTACTTTGAAAATGTTCTATCCAAGTCGGATAGAACATGTTCTAAATCCGGATAGACCTGCGTTCGAGCCTGTCGAAACGGTTGCAATTACAGGACACATATTGTCCTCTCCTGTAGCAGCATCAGGTTCGATAGATTCTCTGGACAGCCGATGGCAGTTCCACTGACCTTCTGGCAGTTCTCACGTTGACAAATTTAAAACTGTTTTTTTTATTAAAAAAAAACGCCACATTCCTTAGATGTTTAAATTTTTTATCTCTGTCCGTGTATGTGTCTTGAGTTGAGTTTTGATTCCTTGTGTTTCTTGATTCCTTGTTATTCTTGATTCCGTGTGTGTCTTGATTCCGTTTGTCTTGATTCCTCGTGTTTCTTGATTCCGTGTGTGCCTTGATTCCTTGTGTGTCTTGATTCCTTGTGTTTCTTGATTCAGTGTGTGTCTTGATTCCGTGTGTGTCTTGATTCCGTGTGTGTCTTGATTCCGTCTGTGCCTTGATTCCTTGTGTTTCTTGATTCCGTGTGTGTCTTGATTCCTTGTGTTTCTTGATTCCGTGTGTGTCTTGATTCCGTGTGTGTCTTGATTCCGTGTGTGTCTTGATTCCGTCTGTGCCTTGGTTCCTTGTGTTTCTTGATTCCGTGTGTGTCTTGATTCCTTGTGTTTCTTGATTCCGTGTGTGTCTTGATTCCGTTTGTGTCTTGATTCCTTGTGTTTCTTGATTCCGTGTGTGTCTTGATTCCGTTTGTGTCTTGATTCCTTGTGTTTCTTGATTCCGTGTGTGTCTTGATTCCGTCTGTGCCTTGATTCCTTGTGTTTCTTGATTCCGTGTGTGTCTTGATTCCGTTTGTGTCTTGGTTCCTTGTGTTTCTTGATTCCGTCTGTGCCTTGATTCCGTGTGTTTCTTGATTCCGTGTGTGTCTTGATTCCTTGTGTTTCTTGATTCCGTGTGTGTCTTGATTCCTTGTGTTTCTTGATTCCGTGTGTTTCTTGATTCCGTGTGTGTCTTGATTCCGTGTGTGTCTTGATTCCGTGTGTGTCTTGATTCCGTGTGTGTCCTGATTCCTTGTGTTTCTTGATTCCTTGTGTTTCTTGATTCCGTGTTTGTCTTGATTCCGTCTGTGCCTTGATTCCTTATGTGTCTTGATTTCGTGTGTGTCTCCTGAGTGTGTCTTGTTACCGCGTGTGTCTTGATTCCGTATGTTCCCGTGTCCGTCAGAGTCTTAGGTTAGTCTTAGGTTAGGTTAGGTTAGGTTAGTTAGGGTCCGTGTCAGTGTCTATGTCATTGTCCCTGGGGTTTTGAGTCCAGGATGCCATTTGTGTCCCCTCAAATTGCCTCCCTTATCTCCACCTTGGGATCGTGTCAGTGTCCATGTGTGTCTTGATTCTGTGTGTGTCTTGAGTCCGTGTGTGTCTTGATTCTGGGTGTCTTGAGTCCGTGTGTGACTTGATTCTGTGTGTGTCTTGAGTCCGTGTATTGATTCCGTGTGTCCGTGTCCGTTAGAGTCTATGAGTGTCCGTATCCGTGTCCGTGTCCGCGTCATTATCCCTGGGGTATTGAGTCCAGGATGCCATTTGTGTCCCCTCAAATTGCCTCCCTTATCTCCACCTTGGGATCGTGTCAGTGTCCATGTGTGTCTTGATTCCGTGTGTGTCTTGAGTCCGCGTGTGTCTTGAGTCCGTGTGTGTTTGAGTCCGTGTGTGTCTTGAGTCCGTGTGTGTCTTGATTCGGCGTGTGTCTTGAGTCCGTGTGTGTCTTGAGTCCGTGTGTGTCTTGAGTCCGTGTGTGTCTTGAGTCCGCGTGTGTCTTGAGTCCGTGTGTGTGTCTTGATTCCGCGTGTGTCTTGAGTCCGTGTGTCTTGAGTCCGTGTGTGTCTTGAGTCCGTGTGTGTCTTGAGTCCGCGTGTGTCTTGAGTCCGTGTGTGTGTCTTGATTCCGCGTGTGTCTTGAGTCCGCGTGTGTCTTGATTCCGTGTGTGTCTGAGTCCGCGTGTGTCTTGAGTCCTGTGTGTCCGGGTGTCTTTGGGGTTTTGGGTCCAGGAAGCTATTTGTGTCGACCCAAATTGCCTCCCTTCTCCCCACCTGAAATCCAGGTGAATTGAAAGATCTGCCCGAGGTCAGTGGATCCAGGTATCCGTCCGTGGGCCCCCCGGATTTCAACCCTTTCCCACATTCCAAGGGGTCAGTCAATCAATCTTCAGCTATCCAGAGAATCTATCGAAACTGATGCTCCTACAGGAGGGGACACACAGATAAATCTGTGCCCTGTACTTGCAACCGTTCCGACAGGCTCGAACGCAGGCTATCCGGATTAAGAACATGTTCTATCCGACTAGGCCACGCAGGGAGTTGCCTTCTGTATCAAATTTTGCACTTGTATTTATATCTCGTAGTAAGGTTAGTTAGTGTCTATTTATCAACATTGCAATGATTGACATGTGAAGTTGTGAGTTTGTGTTGACAGATAGAAATTCATAACAGCTTATTCGATGAGGTTGCAGTCCAGTGAGGCAGTTTCATGAATGAATATTGGAGAATTTAGGCAAACTGACGTGTGTGTGTGTATGTGTGTGTGTGTGTGTGTGTGTGTGTGTGGTGTGTGTGAGTGTGTGTGAGTGTGTGTGTGTGTGTGTGTGTGTGTGTGTGTGTGTGTGTGTGTGTGTGTGTGTGTTTGTGTGTGTGTGTGTGTGTGTGTGTGTGTGTGTGTGTTTGTGTCTGTGTGTGTGTGTATATATGTGTGTGTGTGTGTATATATGTGTGTGTGCGCGCGCGCGCACGAATGTCGCGCTCTGAAATATGTACCTATGATTATTAGAGTATACCATTCGAGAAAAAATGTCTAACTATTTATCGGTCCATTCTCTCTCTCTGTGCCGGCCTTCCTGCTAAAACTTGTCCACTCATTATGCTGTTGAATATCTATCTCCAATGGTCATTTACCGTTAATTAATATATTATTAAGCAGATAAAGTCCTTTACAAATCTCTTCACCTTTTAAAGCACCTATCTTTCTTCTAACATGAATCACTATAACTCATATACTTTCATCAGTTCCAAACACTTTTCTTATTCCTTCCTAAACATCTTTCCTTATATAACCTGTCTCCACAAATTAATATCTTAATGATTAACTGGCAACTCCATGCCTTTCCCTCCCCCCCACTCTCAGACCCCCCTTCTGCTGCTCCCTCGGCCCCCACCCCCCTCCCCAACACCCTACCCCCCAACCGAGGCCCCAAATATAACTAACCCTATACCACAATGACCAGAGACCACCCCCCCCCTCCCCCCGACACCCGCCCAACAGAGAAATGGCCGCCACAACGCTTATACTTACCCAGCCGAACCGTTCGTTCGCGTATATACTATTTATTGTTGAAAAACTTAGAATAAAACAAACCGGATTTTCATTCCCTAGTAAACACATATATATATGTATACAAAACGAGGCCTAGATTAGCACATATTAGGTATTGGATTGCTTGTTTACCATTCACAAACTCATTTGGACACACACACACACCACACTAAATATTAAATAATACATACCTTTAAACACACACACACACACACACACATACACACACACACACACACACACACACACACACACACACACACACACACACACACACACACACACACACACACACACACACACACAAACACACACACACACACACACACACATATATACAAACATACATACAGTCTCGACAGTCAAATTGCAGAAACTGTCACAATTATGACAAGGATCACTCATATTGGATATATACACACACAGATAAATTCACGTGGATAAGTCACTCCAATTACACGTATGTACACACACAGATAACATATTTCAGTGAGTGTGGCCCATAGTATACATTAATACTCACACATGCCATCCCATTCACTATTAATTGGTGTACATATTCATTCACACACATGTTTATGTGTCTCTTTCTTATAAAATACACACACACTGAAAGGAATCTTTGAGAACATTATATACCACATATGTCAGACCAATCCCCAAGTATGCAGCTCCAGCATGGAGTCCACATCTAGTCAAGCATAAGACTAAACTGGAAAAGGTTCAAAGGTTTGCCACCAGACTAGAACCCGAGCTAAGAGGTATGAGCTACGAGGAAAGACTACGGGAATTAAACCTCACTTCGTTGGAAGACAGAAGAGTTAAGGGGGACATGATCACCACATTCAAGATTCTCAAGGGAATCGATAGGGTAGATGAAGGTAGGCTATTTAACACAAGGGGCACACGTACTAGGGGACACACGTGGAAACTGAGTGCCCAAATGAGCCACAGAGATATTAGAAAGAACTTTTTTAGTGTCAGAGTAGTTGACAAATGGAATGCATTAGGAAGTGATGTGGTGGAGGCTGACTCCATACTCAATTTCAAGTGTAGATATGATAGAGCCCAATAGGCTCAGGAACCAGTACTCCTGTTGATTGACGGTTGAGAGGCGGGACCAAAGAGCCAGAGCTCAACCCCCGCAAGCACAATAAGGTGAGTACAATTAGGTGAGTACACACAAACTCATTGTTAATTTTCCCTGGAACACAACCCGACAAACCGTTTAACAACCAGGTACCCATTCACTGCTTCGTGAAGAGAATCGTTAAGTTAAGGATTGGTGCCTAGTCAATCCGCTCTTCCCCTGCCAGCCGGGATATGAACCCAGGCGAAATCGCTTGAGAAGCGCGAGGTGAGTGCCTTACCACTGATCCACAGGGACTGCCCAAATATGAATGCCATCAGCAGCACTAGCAGTTGGTGTTACCAGGCAGGTTACCCATCCAATTACTAACCAAATTGAAAGTTGCTTAACTTGGCTAATGGGACGAGAAGCAGTGTCCTTTAAGTGGTAGTATGGCCGTTGTTATTGTATACAAGTGGTAACCAATAACTTGTGAGTGAGTGAGTGAGTGATGATAATGGTAACTGCGGCGGAGGATACTCACACATACCAGCCAATTCTCCATTAATGATAGTTCTTATAGTCAAACAAACCAACCAAAGTGGACTATAGCACCAACATGGAAATGTTTGGATGCCATTGATCTCGCACAAATCGCTTATAAATGCCACCCGCCGCTATTTATAAAACCTAAACCATCCTCTTCAAAGCACGAATGACTACTCTTAGGCCTTGGATTATGTTCTCTTAGGCTTCATTGAGTCAATACATATAACTTCTTTGAGTCGGGGGACAGGCAGACAGGCAGTCTATATATACATGTTAGGCTTATAAAGTGGTCTCCAACACCCACCCCACAAGGTTAAACTAACCCTCACTCACCAGGATGCTAGTAGCTCACTAACTCCTGGATACCTATTTACTGCTAGGTGAAACAGGTGCATTGGGTGATAGGAAACGCTACCAACAATTACAGCCCTGCCCAACCGCGATTCGAACCCTGGAATCCCTTATTGAGAGTCAAGAAGGAACACATCATTCATGTTACATATATGTGTACTCACCTATTTGTGCCAGGAGGATCGAGCATTAATCTTAGAGTCTGCCTTTAAGCCGTCGGTTGTTTATAGTAATAACTCTTGGGCCTATTTCCTAACTTAACCTAGCCTTAACCTATTCCCTACCCTAACCTATAACCTACCACAATCTAAAACCAAACCTAATATAACCTAACCTAATCTAAACCTAACCTAGCCTACACCTAAACCCAATCTACCTAACTTACCTAACTAAGCTAACCTAACCAAACCTAACCTAACTAACCTAACCTAACTAACCTAACCTAACCTAACTAACCTAACCTAACTAATCTAACCTAACCTAACTAACGTAACCTAACCTAACCTAACCTAACCTATCCAAACCTAACCTAACCTAACTAACCTAACCTAACCTAACTAACCTAACCTAACCTAACCAAACCTAACCTAACTAACCTAACCTAACCTAACCTAACCAAACCTAACTAACTAACCTAACCTAACCTAACTAACCTAACCTAAACCTAACCAAACCTAACCTAACTAACTTAACCAAACTTAACCTAACCTAACCAAACTTAACCTAATCTAACCAAACTTAACTTAACCTAACCTAACCAACACCCACCTCACAAGATCGAACACCTAAACTGACCCTGACTGACCCTCACTAGGATGCAACCCTACATGAAGCTCACAACTCCTGGATACGTGTTTACTGCTAGGAGAACAGAGCATTAGGTGATAGGAAACGCTACCAATAGTTTCAGTCCTGCCTGGCCGGGTTTCGATCCATGAATCCCCGATCGTTAGTCTAGAAGGAACACATACATGTTTCATATTTCTGTGTACTCACCTATTTGTACTTGCAGGACTGAGCACCAGTTTTTGAACGCTGACAATATAGCCGCCGGTTGTTTAAAGCAATGACTCCTGGTCTATTTTCCTGTCATATCAACTTTTAAAATTATGAATGGAGTTTGCATCTACAACTGTGGGTTTTTGTAAGTTTGTCTCACCTAGTTGTATTCACCTAGTTGTGTTTGCTAGGTTTGATATTCAGATCTTTGGTCCCACCTCTCAACCATCAATCTCAAGTAGTTTTCAGAAGTTATGTAACTCATAACTCTCAGCTCTGTTGGAAAAAAGGCTGGGGCTGCATATTCAATTATTTGTCTCGCATAGGTTGAAAAAAAGGTTCATTCTTCTTTACACGTTAGAAATGTTACTTTGAAAATGTTCTATCCAAGTCGGATAGAACATGTTCTAAATCCGGATAGACCTGCGTTCGAGCCTGTCGAAACGGTTGCAATTACAGGACACATATTGTCCTCTCCTGTAGCAGCATCAGGTTCGATAGATTCTCTGGACAGCCGATGGCAGTTCCACTGACCTTCTGGCAGTTCTCACGTGACAAATTTAAAACTGTTTTTTTTATTAAAAAAAAACGCCACATTCCTTAGATGTTTAAATTTTTTATCTATGTCCGTGTATGTGTCTTGAGTTGAGTTTTGATTCCTTGTGTTTCTTGATTCCTTGTTATTCTTGATTCCGTGTGTGTCTTGATTCCGTTTGTCTTGATTCCTCGTGTTTCTTGATTCCGTGTGTGCCTTGATTCCTTGTGTGTCTTGATTCCTTGTGTTTCTTGATTCAGTGTGTGTCTTGATTCCGTGTGTGTCTTGATTCCGTGTGTGTCTTGATTCCGTCTGTGCCTTGATTCCTTGTGTTTCTTGATTCCGTGTGTGGTCTTGATTCCTTGTGTTTCTTGATTCCGTGTGTGTCTTGATTCCGTGTGTGTCTTGATTCCGTGTGTGTCTTGATTCCGTCTGTGCCTTGGTTTCCTTGTGTTTCTTGATTCGTGTGTGTCTTGATTCCTTGTGTTTCTTGATTCCGTGTGTGTCTTGATTCCGTTTGTGTCTTGATTCCTTGTGTTTCTTGATTCCGTGTGTGTCTTGATTCCGTTTGTGTCTTGATTCCTTGTGTTTCTTGATTCCGTGTGTGTCTTGATTCCGTCTGTGCCTTGATTCCGTGTGTTTCTTGATTCCGTGTGTGTCTTGATTCCGTGTGTGTCTTGATTCCGTGTGTGTCTTGATTCCGTGTGTGTCTTGATTCCGTGTGTGTCCTGATTCCTTGTGTTTCTTGATTCCTTGTGTTTCTTGATTCCGTGTTTGTCTTGATTCCGTCTGTGCCTTGATTCCTTATGTGTCTTGATTCGTGTGTGTCTCCTGAGTGTGTCTTGTTACCGCGTGTGTCTTGATTCCGTATGTTCCCGTGTCCGTCAGAGTCTTAGGTTAGTCTTAGGTTAGGTTAGGTTAGGTTAGTTAGGGTCCGTGTCAGTGTCTATGTCATTGTCCTTGGGGTTTTGAGTCCAGGATGCCATTTGTGTCCCCTCAAATTGCCTCCCTTATCTCCACCTTGGGATCGTGTCAGTGTCCATGTGTGTCTTGATTCTGTGTGTGTCTTGAGTCCGTGTGTGTCTTGATTCTGTGGGTGTCTTGAGTCCGTGTGTGACTTGATTCTGTGTGTGTCTTGAGTCCGTGTATTGATTCCGTGTGTCGTGTCCGTTAGAGTCTATGAGTGTCCGTATCCGTGTCCGTGTCATTATCCCTGGGGTATTGAGTCCAGGATGCCATTTGTGTCCCCTCAAATTGCCTCCCTTATCTCCACCTTGGGATCGTGTCAGTGTCCATGTGTGTCTTGATTCCGTGTGTGTCTTGAGTCCGCGTGTGTCTTGAGTCCGTGTGTGTTTTGAGTCCGTGTGTGTCTTGAGTCCGTGTGTGTCTTGATTCGGCGTGTGTCTTGAGTCCGTGTGTGTCTTGAGTCCGTGTGTGTCTTGAGTCCGTGTGTGTCTTGAGTCCCGCGTGTGTCTTGAGTCCGTGTGTGGTGTCTTGATTCCGCGTGTGTCTTGAGTCCGTGTGTGTCTTGAGTCCGTGTGTGTCTTGAGTCCGTGTGTGTCTTGAGTCCGCGTGTGTCTTGAGTCCGTGTGTGTGTCTTGATCCCGCGTGTGTCTTGAGTCCGCGTGTGTCTTGATTCCGTGTGTGTCTTGAGTCCGCGTGTGTCTTGAGTCCTGTGTGTCCGGGTGTCTTTGGGGTTTTGGGTCCAGGAAGCTATTTGTGTCGACACCAAATTGCCTCCCTTCTCCCCACCTGAAATCCAGGTGAATTGAAAGATCTGCCCGAGGTCAGTGGATCCAGGTATCCGTCCGTGGGCCCCCGGATTTCAACCCTTTCCCACATTCCAAGGGGTCAGTCAATCAATCTTCAGCTATCCAGAGAATCTATCGAAACTGATGCTCCTACAGGAGGGGACACACAGATAAATCTGTGCCCTGTACTTGCAACCGTTCCGACAGGCTCGAACGCAGGTCTATCCGGATTAAGAACATGTTCTATCCGACTAGGCCACGCAGGAGTTGCCTTCTGTATCAAATTTTGCACTTGTATTTATATCTCGTAGTAAGGTTAGTTAGTGTCTATTTATCAACATTTGCAATGATTGACATGTGAAGTTGTGAGTTTGTGTTGACAGATAGAAATTCATAACAGCTTATTCGATGAGGTTGCAGTCCAGTGAGGCAGTTTCATGAATGAATATTGGAGAATTTAGGCAAACTGACGTGTGTGTGTGTATGTGTGTGTGTGTGTGTGTGTGTGTGTGTGTGTGTGTGTGTGTGTGTGTGTGTGAGTGTGTGTGAGTGTGTGTGTGTGTGTGTGTGTGTGTGTGTGTGTGTGTGTGTGTGTGTGTGTGTGTGTGTGTTTGTGTGTGTGTGTGTGTGTGTGTGTGTGTGTGTGTTTGTGTGTGTGTGTGTGTGTATATATGTGTGTGTGTGTGTATATATGTGTGTGTGCGCGCGCGCGCACGAATGTCGCGCTCTGAAATATGTACCTATGATTATTAGAGTATACCATTCGAGAAAAATGTCTAACTATTTATCGGTCCATTCTCTCTCTCTGTGCCGGCCTTCCTGCTAAAACTTGTCCACTCATTATGCTGTTGAATATCTATCTCCAATGGTCATTTACCGTTAATTAATATTATTAAGCAGATAAAGTCCTTTACAAATCTCTTCACCTTTTAAAGCACCTATCTTTCTTCTAACATGAATCACTATAACTCATATACTTTCATCAGTTCCAAACACTTTTCTTATTCCTTCCTAAACATCTTTCCTTATATAACCTGTCTCCACAAATTAATATCTTAATGATTAACTGGCAACTCCATGCCTTTCCCTCCCCCCCACTCTCAGACCCCCCTTCTGCTGCTCCCTCGGCCCCCCACCCCCCTCCCAACACCCTACCCCCCAACCGAGGCCCCAAATATAACTAACCCTATACCACAATGACCAGAGACCACCCCCCCTCCCCCGACACCCGCCCAACAGAGAAATGGCCGCCACAACGTTATACTTACCCAGCCGAACCGTTCGTTCGCGTATGTACTATTTATTGTTGAAAAAACTTAGAATAAAACAAACCGGATTTTCATTCCCTAGTAAACACATATATATATGTATACAAAACGAGGCCTAGATTAGCACATATTAGGTATTGGATTGCTTGTTTACCATTCACAAACTCATTTGGACACACACACACACCACACTAAATATTAAATAATACATACCTTTAAACACACACACACACACACACACATACACACACACACACACACACACACACACACACACACACACACACACACACACACACACACACACACACACACACACACACACACACACACACACACAAACACACACACACACACACACATATATACAAACATACATACAGTCTCGACAGTCAAATTGCAGAAACTGTCACAATTATGACAAGGATCACTCATATTGGATATATACACACACAGATAAATTCACGTGGATAAGTCACTCCAATTACACGTATGTACACACACAGATAACATATTTCAGTGAGTGTGGCCCATAGTATACATTAATACTCACACATGCCATCCCATTCACTATTAATTGGTGTACATATTCATTCACACACATGTTTATGTGTCTCTTTCTTATAAATACACACACACTGAAAGGAATCTTTGAGAACATTATATACCACATATGTCAGACCAATCCCCAAGTATGCAGCTCCAGCATGGAGTCCACATCTAGTCAAGCATAAGACTAAACTGGAAAAGGTTCAAAGGTTTGCCACCAGACTAGAACCCGAGCTAAGAGGTATGAGCTACGAGGAAAGACTACGGGAATTAAAACCTCACTTCGTTGGAAGACAGAAGAGTTAAGGGGGACATGATCACCACATTCAAGATTCTCAAGGGAATCGATAGGGTAGATGAAGGTAGGCTATTTAACACAAGGGGCACACGTACTAGGGGACACACGTCGAAACTGAGTGCCCAAATGAGCCACAGAGATATTAGAAAGAACTTTTTTAGTGTCAGAGTAGTTGACAAATGGAATGCATTAGGAAGTGATGTGGTGGAGGCTGACTCCATACTCAATTTCAAGTGTAGATATGATTAGAGCCCAATAGGCTCAGGAACCAGTACTCCTGTTGATTGACGGTTGAGAGGCGGGACCAAAGAGCCAGAGCTCAACCCCCGCAAGCACAATAAGGTGAGTACAATTAGGTGAGTACACACAAACTCATTGTTAATTTTCCCTGGAACACAACCCGACAAACCGTTTAACAACCAGGTACCCATTCACTGCTTCGTGAAGAGAATCGTTAAGTTAAGGATTGGTGCCTAGTCAATCCGCTCTTCCCCTGCCAGCCGGGATATGAACCCAGGCGAAATCGCTTGAGAAGCGCGAGGTGAGTGCCTACCACTGATCCACAGGGACTGCCCAAATATGAATGCCATCAGCAGCACTAGCAGTTGGTGTTACCAGGCAGGTTACCCATCCAATTACTAACCAAATTGAAAGTTGCTTAACTTGGCTAATGGGACGAGAAGCAGTGTCCTTTAAGTGGTAGTATGGCCGTTGTTATTGTATACAAGTGGTAACCAATAACTTGTGAGTGAGTGAGTGAGTGATGATAATGGTAACTGCGGCGGAGGATACTCACACATACCAGCCAATTCTCCATTAATGATAGTTCTTATAGTCAAACAAACCAACCAAAAGTGGACTATAGCACCAACATGGAAATGTTTGGATGCCATTGATCTCGCACAAATCGCTTATAAATGCCACCCGCCGCTATTTATAAAACCTAAACCATCCTCTTCAAAGCACGAATGACTACTCTTAGGCCTTGGATTATGTTCTCTTAGGCTTCATTGAGTCAATACATATAACTTCTTTGAGTCGGGGACAGGCAGACAGGCAGTCTATATATACATGTTAGGCTTATAAAGTGGTCTCCAACACCCACCCCACAAGGTTAAACTAACCCTCACTCACCAGGATGCTAGTAGCTCACTAACTCCTGGATACCTATTTACTGCTAGGTGAACAGGTGCATTGGGTGATAGGAAACGCTACCAACAATTACAGCCCTGCCCAACCGCGATTCGAACCCTGGAATCCCTTATTGAGAGTCAAGAAGGAACACATCATTCATGTTACATATATGTGTACTCACCTATTTGTGCCAGGAGGATCGAGGCATTTAATCTTAGAGTCTGCCTTTAAGCCGTCGGTTGTTTATAGTAATAACTCTGGCCTATTCCTAACTTAACCTAGCCTAACCTATTCCCTACCCTAACCTATAACCTACCACAATCTAAAACCAAACCTAATATAACCTAACCTAATCTAAACCTAACCTAGCCTACACCTAAACCCAATCTACCTAACTTACCTAAACTAAGCTAACCTAACCAAACCTAACCTAACTAACCTAACCTAACTAACCTAACCTAACCTAACTAACCTAACCTAACTAATCTAACCTAACCTAACTAACGTAACCTAACCTAACCTAACCTAACCTATCCAAACCTAACCTAACCTAACTAACCTAACCTAACCTAACTAACCTAACCTAAACCTAACCAAACCTAACCTAACTAACCTAACCTAACCTAACCTAACCTAACCAAACCTAACCTAACTAACCTAACCTAACCTAACTAACCTAACCTAAACCTAACCCAAACCTAACCTAACTAACTTAACCAAACTTAACCTAACCTAACCAAACTTAACCTAATCTAACCAAACTTAACTTAACCTAACCTAACCAACACCCACCTCACAAGATCGAACACCTAAACTGACCCTGACTGACCCTCACTAGGATGCAACCCTACATGAAGCTCACAACTCCTGGATACGTGTTTACTGCTAGGAGAACAGAGCATTAGGTGATAGGAAACGCTACCAATAGTTTCAGTCCTGCCTGGCCGGGTTTCGATCCAGGAATCCCCGATCGTTAGTCTAGAAGGAACACATACATGTTTCATATTTCTGTGTACTCACCTATTTGTACTTGCAGGACTGAGCACCAGTTTTTGAACGCTGACAATATAGCCGCCGGTTGTTTAAAGCAATGACTCCTGGTCTATTTCCTGTCATATCAACTTTTAAAATTATGAATGGAGTTTGCATCTACAACTGTGGGTTTTGTAAGTTTGTTCTCACCTAGTTGTGTTTGCTAGGTTTGATATTCAGATCTTTGGTCCCACCTCTCAACCATCAATCTCAAGTAGTTTTCCAGAAGTTATGTAAACTCATAACTCTCAGCTCTGTTGGAAAAAAGGCTGGGCTGCATATTCAATTATTTGTCTCGCATAGGTTGAAAAAAAGGTTCATTCTTCTTTACACGTTAGAAATGTTACTTTGAAAATGTTCTATCCAAGTCGGATAGAACATGTTCTAAATCCGGATAGACCTGCGTTCCAGCCTGTCGAAACGGTTGCAATTACAGGACACATATTGTCCTCTCCTGTAGCAGCATCAGGTTCGATAGATTCTCTGGACAGCCGATGGCAGTTCCACTGACCTTCTGGCAGTTCTCACGTTGACAAATTTAAAACTGGTTTTTTTATTAAAAAAAAACGCCACATTCCTTAGATGTTTAAATTTTTTATCTCTGTCCGTGTATGTGTCTTGAGTTGAGTTTTGATTCCTTGTGTTTCTTGATTCCTTGTTATCTTGATTCCGTGTGTGTCTTGATTCCGTTTGTCTTGATTCCTCGTGTTTCTTGATTCTGTGTGTGCCTTGATTCCTTGTGTGTCTTGATTCCTTGTGTTTCTTGATTCAGTGTGTGTCTTGATTCCGTGTGTGTCTGATTCCGTGTGTGTCTTGATTCCGTCTGTGCCTTGATTCCTTGTGTTTCTTGATTCCGTGTGTGTCTTGATTCCTTGTGTTTCTTGATTCCGTGTGTGTCTTGATTCCGTGTGTGTCTTGATTCCGTGTGTGTCTTGATTCCGTCTGTGCCTTGGTTCGTTGTGTTTCTTGATTCCGTGTGTGTCTTGATTCCTTGTGTTTCTGATTCCGTGGTGTCTTGATTCCGTTTGTGTCTTGATTCCTTGTGTTTCTTGATTCCGTGTGTGTCTTGATTCCGTTTGTGTCTTGATTCCTTGTGTTTCTTGATTCCGTGTGTGTCTTGATTCCGTCTGTGCCTTGATTCCTTGTGTTTCTTGATTCCGTGTGTGTCTTGATTCCGTTTGTGTCTTGGTTCCTTGTGTTTCTTGATTCCGTCTGTGCCTTGATTCCGTGTGTTTCTTGATTCCGTGTGTGTCTTGATTCCTTTGTGTTTCTTGATTCCGTGTGTGTCTTGATTCCTTGTGTTTCTTGATTCCGTGTGTTTCTTGATTCCGTGTGTGTCTTGATTCCGTGTGTGTCTTGATTCCGTGTGTGTCTTGATTCCGTGTGTGTCTTGATTCCGTGTGTGTCCTGATTCCTTGTGTTTCTTGATTCCTTGTGTTTCTTGATTCCGTGTTTGTCTTGATTCCGTCTGTGCCTTGATTCCTTATGTGTCTTGATTTCGTGTGTGTCTCCTGAGTGTGTCTTGTTACCGCGTGTGTCTGATTCCGTATGTTCCCGTGTCCGTCAGAGTCTTAGGTTAGTCTTAGGTTAGGTTAGGTTAGGTTAGTTAGGGTCCGTGTCAGTGTCTATGTCATTGTCCCTGGGTTTTGAGTCCAGGATGCCATTTGTGTCCCCTCAAATTGCCTCCCTTATCTCCACCTTGGGATCGTGTCAGTGTCCATGTGTGTCTTGATTCTGTGTGTGTCTTGAGTCCGTGTGTGTCTTGATTCTGTGGGTGTCTTGAGTCCGTGTGTGACTTGATTCTGTGTGTGTCTTGAGTCCGTGTATTGATTCCGTGTGTCCGTGTCCGTTAGAGTCTATGAGTGTCCGTATCCGTGTCCGTGTCCGTGTCATTATCCCTGGGGTATTGAGTCCAGGATGCCATTTGTGTCCCCTCAAATTGCCTCCCTTATCTCCACCTTGGGATCGTGTCAGTGTCCATGTGTGTCTTGATTCCGTGTGTGTCTTGAGTCCGCGTGTGTCTTGAGTCCGTGTGTGTTTTGAGTCCGTGTGTGTCTTGAGTCCGTGTGTGTCTTGATTCGGCGTGTGTCTTGAGTCCGTGTGTGTCTTGAGTCCGTGTGTGTCTTGAGTCCGTGTGTGTCTTGAGTCCTCGTGTGTCTTGAGTCCGTGTGTGTGTCTTGATTCCGCGTGTGTCTTGAGTCCGTGTGTGTCTTGAGTCCGTGTGTGTCTTGAGTCCGTGTGTGTCTTGAGTCCGCGTGTGTCTTGAGTCCGTGTGTGTGTCTTGATTCCGCGTGTGTCTTGAGTCCGCGTGTGTCTTGATTCCGTGTGTGTCTTGAGTCCGCGTGTGTCTTGAGTCCTGTGTGTCCGGGTGTCTTTGGGGTTTTGGGTCCAGGAAGCTATTTGTGTCGACCCAAATTGCCTCCCTTCTCCCCACCTGAAATCCAGGTGAATTGAAAGACCTGCCCGAGGTCAGTGGATCCAGGTATCCGTCCGTGGGCCCCCGGATTTCGACCCTTTCCCACATTCCAAGGGGTCAGTCAATCAATCTTCAGCTATCCAGAGAATCTATCGAAACTGATGCTCCTACAGGAGGGGACACACAGATAAATCTGTGCCCTGTACTTGCAACCGTTCCGACAGGCTCGAACGCAGGTCTATCCGGATTAAGAACATGTTCTATCCGACTAGGCCACGCAGGAGTTGCCTTCTGTATCAAATTTTGCACTTGTATTTATATCTCGTAGTAAGGTTAGTTAGTGTCTATTTATCAACATTTGCAATGATTGACATGTGAAGTTGTGAGTTTGTGTTGACAGATAGAAATTCATAACAGCTTATTCGATGAGGTTGCAGTCCAGTACGGCAGTTTCATGAATGAATATTGGAGAATTTAGGCAAACTGACGTGTGTGTGTGTATGTGTGTGTGTGTGTGTGTGTGTGTGTGTGTGTGTGTGTGTGTGTGTGTGTGTGTGTGTGTGAGTGTGTGTGAGTGTGTGTGTGTGTGTGTGTGTGTGTGTGTGTGTGTGTGTGTGTTTGTGTGTGTGTGTGTGTGTGTGTGTGTGTGTGTGTGTGTGTGGTGTGTGTGTGTGTGTGTGTGTGTGTGTTGTGTGTGTGTGTGTGTGTGTGTGTGTATATGTGTGTGTGTGTGTATATATGTGTGTGTGCGCGCGCGCGCACGAATGTCGCGCTCTGAAATATGTACCTATGATTATTAGAGTATACCATTCGAGAAAAAATGTCTAACTATTTATCGGTCCATTCTCTCTCTCTGTGCCGGCCTTCCTGCTAAAACTTGTCCACTCATTATGCTGTTGAATATCTATCTCCAATGGTCATTTACCGTTAATTAATATATTATTAAGCAGATAAAGTCCTTTACAAATCTCTTCACCTTTTAAAGCACCTATCTTTCTTCTAACATGAATCACTATAACTCATATACTTTCATCAGTTCCAAACACTTTTCTTATTCCTTCCTAAACATCTTTCCTTATATAACCTGTCTCCACAAATTAATATCTTAATGATTAACTGGCAACTCCATGCCTTTCCCTCCCCCCCACTCTCAGACCCCCCTTCTGCTGCTCCCTCGGCCCCCACCCCCCTCCCAACACCCTACCCCCCAACCGAGGCCCCAAATATAACTAACCCTATACCACAATGACCAGAGACCACCCCCCCTCCCCCGACACCCGCCCAACAGAGAAAATGGCCGCCACAACGTTATACTTACCCAGCCGAACCGTTCGTTCGCGTATGTACTATTTATTGTTGAAAAAACTTAGAATAAAACAACCGGATTTTCATTCCCTAGTAAACACATATATATATGTATACAAAACGAGGCCTAGATTAGCACATATTAGGTATTGGATTGCTTGTTTACCATTCACAAACTCATTTGGACACACACACACACCACACTAAATATTAAATAATACATACCTTTAAACACACACACACACACACACACATACACACACACACACACACACACACACACACACACACACACACACACACACACACACACACACACACACACACACACACACAAACACACACACACACACACACACATATATACAAACATACATACAGTCTCGACAGTCAAATTGCAGAAACTGTCACAATTATGACAAGGATCACTCATATTGGATATATACACACACAGATAAATTCACGTGGATAAGTCACTCCAATTACACGTATGTACACACACAGATAACATATTTCAGTGAGTGTGGCCCATAGTATACATTAATACTCAACATGCCATCCCCATTCACTATTAATTGGTGTACATATTCATTCACACACATGTTTATGTGTCTCTTTCTTATAAAATACACACACACTGAAAGGAATCTTTGAGAACATTATATACCACATATGTCAGACCAATCCCCAAGTATGCAGCTCCAGCATGGAGTCCACATCTAGTCAAGCATAAGACTAAACTGGAAAAGGTTCAAAGGTTTGCCACCAGACTAGAACCCGAGCTAAGAGGTATGAGCTACGAGGAAAGACTACGGGAATTAAACCTCACTTCGTTGGAAGACAGAAGAGTTAAGGGGACATGATCACCACATTCAAGATTCTCAAGGGAATCGATAGGGTAGATGAAGGTAGGCTATTTAACACAAGGGGCACACGTACTAGGGGACACACGTCGAAACTGAGTGCCCAAATGAGCCACAGAGATATTAGAAAGAACTTTTTTAGTGTCAGAGTAGTTGACAAATGGAATGCATTAGGAAGTGATGTGGTGGAGGCTGACTCCATACTCAATTTCAAGTGTAGATATGATAGAGCCAATAGGCCTCAGGAACCAGTACTCCTGTTGATTGACGGTGAGAGGCGGGACCAAAGAGCCAGAGCTCAACCCCCGCAAGCACAATAAGGTGAGTACAATTAGGTGAGTACACACAAACTCATTGTTAATTTTCCCTGGAACACAACCCGACAAACCGTTTAACAACCAGGTACCCATTCACTGCTTCGTGAAGAGAATCGTTAAGTTAAGGATTGGTGCCTAGTCAATCCGCTCTTCCCCTGCCAGCCGGGATATGAACCCAGGCGAAATCGCTTGAGAAGCGCGAGGTGAGTGCCTTACCACTGATCCACAGGGACTGCCCAAATATGAATGCCATCAGCAGCACTAGCAGTTGGTGTTACCAGGCAGGTTACCCATCCAATTACTAACCAAATTGAAAGTTGCTTAACTTGGCTAATGGGACGAGAAGCAGTGTCCTTTAAGTGGTAGTATGGCCGTTGTTATTGTATACAAGTGGTAACCAATAACTTGTGAGTGAGTGAGTGAGTGATGATAATGGTAACTGCGGCGGAGGATACTCACACATACCAGCCAATTCTCCATTAATGATAGTTCTATAGTCAAACAAACCAACCAAAAGTGGACTATAGCACCAACATGGAAATGTTTGGATGCCATTGATCTCGCACAAATCGCTTATAAATGCCACCCGCCGCTATTTATAAAACCTAAACCATCCTCTTCAAAGCACGAATGACTACTCTTAGGCCTTGGATTATGTTCTCTTAGGCTTCATTGAGTCAATACATATAACTTCTTTGAGTCGGGGGACAGGCAGACAGGCAGTCTATATATACATGTTAGGCTTATAAAGTGGTCTCCAACACCCACCCCACAAGGTTAAACTAACCCTCACTCACCAGGATGCTAGTAGCTCACTAACTCCTGGATACCTATTTACTGCTAGGTGAACAGGTGCATTGGGTGATAGGAAACGCTACCAACAATTACAGCCCTGCCCACCGCGATTCGAACCCTGGAATCCCTTATTGAGAGTCAAGAAGGAACACATCATTCATGTTACATATATGTGTACTCACCTATTTGTGCCAGGAGGATCGAGCATTAATCTTAGAGTCTGCCTTTAAGCCGTCGGTTGTTTATAGTAATAACTCTTGGCCTATTTCCTAACTTAACCTAGCCTAACCTATTCCCTACCCTAACCTATAACCTACCACAATCTAAACCAAACCTAATATAACCTAACCTAATCTAAACCTAACCTAGCCTACACCTAACCCAATCTACCTAACTTACCTAACTAAGCTAACCTAACCAAACCTAACCTAACTAACCTAACCTAACTAACCTAACCTAACCTAACTAACCTAACCTAACTAATCTAACCTAACCTAACTAACGTAACCTAACCTAACCTAACCTAACCTATCCAAACCTAACCTAACCTAACTAACCTAACCTAACCTAACTAACCTAACCTAAACCTAACCAAACCTAACCTAACTAACCTAACCTAACCTAACCTAACCTAACCAAACCTAACCTAACTAACCTAACCTAACCTAACTAACCTAACCTAAACCTAACCAAACCTAACCTAACTAACTTAACCAAACTTAACCTAACCTAACCAAACTTAACCTAATCTAACCAAACTTAACTTAACCTAACCTAACCAACACCCACCTCACAAGATCGAACACCTAAACTGACCCTGACTGACCCTCACTAGGATGCAACCCTACATGAAGCTCACAACTCCTGGATACGTGTTTACTGCTAGGAGAACAGAGCATTAGGTGATAGGAAACGCTACCAATAGTTTCAGTCCTGCCTGGCCGGGTTTCGATCCAGGAATCCCCGATCGTTAGTCTAGAAGGAACACATACATGTTTCATATTTCTGTGTACTCACCTATTTGTACTTGCAGGACTGAGCACCAGTTTTTGAACGCTGACAATATAGCCGCCGGTTGTTTAAAGCAATGACTCCTGGTCTATTTTCCTGTCATATCAACTTTTAAAATTATGAATGGAGTTTGCATCTACAACTGTGGGTTTTTGTAAGTTTGTTCTCACCTAGTTGTGTTTGCTAGGTTTGATATTCAGATCTTTGGTCCCACCTCTCAACCATCAATCTCAAGTAGTTTTCCAGAAGTTATGTAACTCATAACTCTCAGCTCTGTTGGAAAAAAGGCTGGGGCTGCATATTCAATTATTTGTCTCGCATAGGTTGAAAAAAAGGTTCATTCTTCTTTACACGTTAGAAATGTTACTTTGAAAATGATCTATCCAAGTCGGATAGAACATGTTCTAAATCCGGATAGACCTGCGTTCCAGCCTGTCGAAACGGTTTGCAATTACAGGACACATATTGTCCTCTCCTGTAGCAGCATCAGGTTCGATAGATTCTCTGGACAGCCGATGGCAGTTCCACTGACCTTCTGGCAGTTCTCACGTTGACAAATTTAAAACTGGTTTTTTTATTAAAAAAAAACGCCACATTCCTTAGATGTTTAAATTTTTTATCTCTGTCCGTGTATGTGTCTTGAGTTGAGTTTTGATTCCTTGTGTTTCTTGATTCCTTGTTATTCTTGATTCCGTGTGTGTCTTGATTCCGTTTGTCTTGATTCCTCGTGTTTCTTGATTCTGTGTGTGCCTTGATTCCTTGTGTGTCTTGATTCCTTGTGTTTCTTGATTCAGTGTGTGTCTTGATTCCGTGTGTGTCTTGATTCCGTGTGTGTCTTGATTCCGTCTGTGCCTTGATTCCTTGGTTTCTTGATTCCGTGTGTGTCTTGATTCCTTGTGTTTCTTGATTCCGTGTGTGTCTTGATTCCGGTGTGTGTCTTGATTCCGTGTGTGTCTTGATTCCGTCTGTGCCTTGGTTCGTTGTGTTTCTTGATTCCGTGTGTGTCTTGATTCCTTGTGTTTCTTGATTCCGTGTGTGTCTTGATTCCGTTTGTGTCTTGATTCCTTGTGTTTCTTGATTCCGTGTGTGTCTTGATTCCGTTTGTGTCTTGATTCCTTGTGTTTCTTGATTCCGTGTGTGTCTTGATTCCGTCTGTGCCTTGATTCCTTGTGTTTCTTGATTCCGTGTGTGTCTTGATTCCGTTTGTGTCTTGGTTCCTTGTGTTTCTTGATTCCGTCTGTGCCTTGATTCCGTGTGTTTCTTGATTCCGTGTGTGTCTTGATTCCTTGTGTTTCTTGATTCCGTGTGTGTCTTGATTCCTTGTGTTTCTTGATTCCGTGTGTTTCTTGATTCCGTGTGTGTCTTGATTCCGTGTGTGTCTTGATTCCGTGTGTGTCTTGATTCCGTGTGTGTCTTGATTCCGTGTGTGTCCTGATTCCTTGTGGTTTCTTGATTCCTTGTGTTTCTTGATTCCGTGTTTGTCTTGATTCCGTCTGTGCCTTGATTCCTTATGTGTCCTTGATTTCGTGTGTGTCTCCTGAGTGTGTCTTGTTACCGCGTGTGTCTTGATTCCGTATGTTCCCGTGTCCGTCAGAGTCTTAGGTTAGTCTTAGGTTAGGTTAGGTTAGGTTAGTTAGGGTCCGTGTCAGTGTCTATGTCATTGTCCCTGGGGTTTTGAGTCCAGGATGCCATTTGTGTCCCCTCAAATTGCCTCCCTTATCTCCACCTTGGGATCGTGTCAGTGTCCATGTGTGTCTTGATTCTGTGTGTGTCTTGAGTCCGTGTGTGTCTTGATTCTGTGGGTGTCTTGAGTCCGTGTGTGACTTGATTCTGTGTGTGTCTTGAGTCCGTGTATTGATTCCGTGTGTCCGTGTCCGTTAGAGTCTATGAGTGTCCGTATCCGTGTCCGTGTCCGTTTCATTATCCCTGGGGTATTGATTCCAGGATGCCATTTGTGTCCCCTCAAATTGCCTCCCTTATCTCCACCTTGGGATCGTGTCAGTGTCCCTGTGTGTCTTGATTCCGTGTGTGTCTTGAGTCCGCGTGTGTCTTGAGCCGTGTGGTTTTGAGTCCGTGTGTGTCTTGAGTCCGTGTGTGTCTTGATTCGGCGTGTGTCTTGAAGTCCGTGTGTGTCTTGAGTCCGTGTGTGTCTTGAGTCCGTGTGTGTCTTGAGTCCTCGTGTTGTCTTGAGTCCGTGTGTGTGTCTTGATTCCGCGTGTGTCTTGAGTCCGTGTGTGTCTTGAGTCCGTGTGTGTCTTGAGTCCGTGTGTGTCTTGAGTCCGCGTGTGTCTTGAGTCCGTGTGTGTGTCTTGATTCCGCGTGTGTCTTGAGTCCGCGTGTGTCTTGATTCCGTGTGTGTCTTGAGTCCGCGTGTGTCTTGAGTCCTGTGTGTCCGGGTGTCTTTGGGGTTTTGGGTCCAGGAAGCTATTTGTGTCGACCCAAATTGCCTCCCTTCTCCCACCTGAAATCCAGGTGAATTGAAAGACCTGCCCGAGGTCAGTGGATCCAGGTATCCGTCCGTGGGCCCCCGGATTTCAACCCTTTCCCACATTCCAAGGGGTCAGTCAATCAATCTTCAGCTATCCAGAGAATCTATCGAAACTGATGCTCCTACAGGAGGGGACACACAGATAAATCTGTGCCCTGTACTTGCAACCGTTCCGACAGGCTCGAACGCAGGTCTATCCGGATTAAGAACATGTTCTATCCGACTAGGCCACGCTGGAGTTGCCTTCTGTATCAAATTTTGCACTTGTATTTATATCTCGTAGTAAGGTTAGTTAGTGTCTATTTATCAACATTTGCAATGATTGACATGTGAAGTTGTGAGTTTGTGTTGACAGATAGAAATTCATAACAGCTTATTCGATGAGGTTGCAGTCCAGTGAGGCAGTTTCATGAATGAATATTGGAGAATTTAGGCAAACTGACGTGTGTGTGTGTATGTGTGTGTGTGTGTGTGTGTGTGTGTGTGTGTGTGTGAGTGTGTGTGAGTGTGTGTGTGTGTGTGTGTGTGTGTGTGTGTGTGTGTGTGTGTGTGTGTGTGTGTGTGTGTGTGTGTGTGTGTGTGTGTGTGTGTGTGTGTGTGTGTGTGTGTGTGTGTGTGTGTGTGTGTGTGTGTGTGTATATGTGTGTGTGTGTGTATATATGTGTGTGTGCGCGCGCGCGCACGAATGTCGCGCTCTGAAATATGTACCTATGATTATTAGAGTATACCATTCGAGAAAAAATGTCTAACTATTTATCGGTCCATTCTCTCTCTCTGTGCCGGCCTTCCTGCTAAAACTTGTCCACTCATTATGCTGTTGAATATCTATCTCCAATGGTCATTTACCGTTAATTAATATATTATTAAGCAGATAAAGTCCTTTACAAATCTCTTCACCTTTTAAAGCACCTATCTTTCTTCTAACATGAATCACTATAACTCATATACTTTCATCAGTTCCAAACACTTTTCTTATTCCTTCCTAAACATCTTTCCTTATATAACCTGTCTCCACAAATTAATATCTTAATGATTAACTGGCAACTCCATGCCTTTCCCTCCCCCCCACTCTCAGACCCCCCTTCTGCTGCTCCCTCGGCCCCCACCCCCCTCCCAACACCCTACCCCCCAACCGAGGCCCCAAATATAACTAACCCTATACCACAATGACCAGAGACCACCCCCCCCCTCCCCCGACACCCGCCCAACAGAGAAAATGGCCGCCACAACGTTATACTTACCCAGCCGAACCGTTCGTTCGCGTATGTACTATTTATTGTTGAAAAAACTTAGAATAAAACAAACCGGATTTTCATTCCCTAGTAAACACATATATATATGTATACAAAACGAGGCCTAGATTAGCACATATTAGGTATTGGATTGCTTGTTTACCATTCACAAACTCATTTGGACACACACACACACCACACTAAATATTAAATAATACATACCTTTAAACACACACACACACACACACACATACACACACACACACACACACACACACACACACACACACACACACACACACACACACACACACACACACACACACACACACACACACACACACACATATATACAAACATACATACAGTCTCGACAGTCAAATTGCAGAAACTGTCACAATTATGACAAGGATCACTCATATTGGATATATACACACACAGATAAATTCACGTGGATAAGTCACTCCAATTACACGTATGTACACACACAGATAACATATTTCAGTGAGTGTGGCCCATAGTATACATTAATACTCACACATGCCATCCCATTCACTATTAATTGGTGTACATATTCATTCACACACATGTTTATGTGTCTCTTTCTTATAAAATACACACACACTGAAAGGAATCTTTGAGAACATTATATACCACATATGTCAGACCAATCCCCAAGTATGCAGCTCCAGCATGGAGTCCACATCTAGTCAAGCATAAGACTAAACTGGAAAAGGTTCAAAGGTTTGCCACCAGACTAGAACCCGAGCTAAGAGGTATGAGCTACGAGGAAAGACTACGGGAATTAAACCTCACTTCGTTGGAAGACAGAAGAGTTAAGGGGGACATGATCACCACATTCAAGATTCTCAAGGGAATCGATAGGGTAGATGAAGGTAGGCTATTTAACACAAGGGGCACACGTACTAGGGGACACACGTGGAAACTGAGTGCCCAAATGAGCCACAGAGATATTAGAAAGAACTTTTTTAGTGTCAGAGTAGTTGACAAATGGAATGCATTAGGAAGTGATGTGGTGGAGGCTGACTCCATACTCAATTTCAAGTGTAGATATGATAGAGCCCAATAGGCTCAGGAACCAGTACTCCTGTTGATTGACGGTTGAGAGGCGGGACCAAAGAGCCAGAGCTCAACCCCCGCAAGCACAATAAGGTGAGTACAATTAGGTGAGTACACACAAACTCATTGTTAATTTTCCCTGGAACACAACCCGACAAACCGTTTAACAACCAGGTACCCATTCACTGCTTCGTGAAGAGAATCGTTAAGTTAAGGATTGGTGCCTAGTCAATCCGCTCTTCCCCTGCCAGCCGGGATATGAACCCAGGCGAAATCGCTTGAGAAGCGCGAGGTGAGTGCCTTACCACTGATCCACAGGGACTGCCCAAATATGAATGCCATCAGCAGCACTAGCAGTTGGTGTTACCAGGCAGGTTACCCATCCAATTACTAACCAAATTGAAAGTTGCTTAACTTGGCTAATGGGACGAGAAGCAGTGTCCTTTAAGTGGTAGTATGGCCGTTGTTATTGTATACAAGTGGTAACCAATAACTTGTGAGTGAGTGAGTGAGTGATGATAATGGTAACTGCGGCGGAGGATACTCACACATACCAGCCAATTCTCCATTAATGATAGTTCTTATAGTCAAACAAACCAACCAAAAGTGGACTATAGCACCAACATGGAAATGTTTGGATGCCATTGATCTCGCACAAATCGCTTATAAATGCCACCCGCCGCTATTTATAAAACCTAAACCATCCTCTTCAAAGCACGAATGACTACTCTTAGGCCTTGGATTATGTTCTCTTAGGCTTCATTGAGTCAATACATATAACTTCTTTGAGTCGGGGGACAGGCAGACAGGCAGTCTATATATACATGTTAGGCTTATAAAGTGGTCTCCAACACCCACCCCACAAGGTTAAACTAACCCTCACTCACCAGGATGCTAGTAGCTCACTAACTCCTGGATACCTATTTACTGCTAGGTGAACAGGTGCATTGGGTGATAGGAAACGCTACCAACAATTACAGCCCTGCCCAACCGCGATTCGAACCCTGGAATCCCTTATTGAGAGTCAAGAAGGAACACATCATTCATGTTACATATATGTGTACTCACCTATTTGTGCCAGGAGGATCGAGCATTAATCTTAGAGTCTGCCTTTAAGCCGTCGGTTGTTTATAGTAATAACTCTTGGCCTATTTCCTAACTTAACCTAGCCTAACCTATTCCCTACCCTAACCTATAACCTACCACAATCTAAAACCAAACCTAATATAACCTAACCTAATCTAAACCTAACCTAGCCTACACCTAAACCCAATCTACCTAACTTACCTAACTAAGCTAACCTAACCAAACCTAACCTAACTAACCTAACCTAACTAACCTAACCTAACCTAACTAACCTAACCTAACTAATCTAACCTAACCTAACTAACGTAACCTAACCTAACCTAACCTAACCTATCCAAACCTAACCTAACCTAACTAACCTAACCTAACCTAACCTAACTAACCTAACCTAAACCTAACCAAACCTAACCTAACTAACCTAACCTAACCTAACCTAACCTAACCAAACCTAACCTAACTAACCTAACCTAACCTAACTAACCTAACCTAAACCTAACCAAACCTAACCTAACTAACTTAACCAAACTTAACCTAACCTAACCAAACTTAACCTAATCTAACCAAACTTAACTTAACCTAACCTAACCAACACCCACCTCACAAGATCGAACACCTAAACTGACCCTGACTGACCCTCACTAGGATGCAACCCTACATGAAGCTCACAACTCCTGGATACGTGTTTACTGCTAGGAGAACAGAGCATTAGGTGATAGGAAACGCTACCAATAGTTTCAGTCCTGCCTGGCCGGGTTTCGATCCAGGAATCCCCGATCGTTAGTCTAGAAGGAACACATACATGTTTCATATTTCTGTGTACTCACCTATTTGTACTTGCAGGACTGAGCACCAGTTTTTGAACGCTGACAATATAGCCGCCGGTTGTTTAAAGCAATGACTCCTGGTCTATTTTCCTGTCATATCAACTTTTAAAATTATGAATGGAGTTTGCATCTACAACTGTGGGTTTTTGTAAGTTTGTTCTCACCTAGTTGTATTCACCTAGTTGTGTTTGCTAGGTTTGATATTCAGATCTTTGGTCCCACCTCTCAACCATCAATCTCAAGTAGTTTTCCAGAAGTTATGTAACTCATAACTCTCAGCTCTGTTGGAAAAAAGGCTGGGGCTGCATATTCAATTATTTGTCTCGCATAGGTTGAAAAAAAGGTTCATTCTTCTTTACACGTTAGAAATGTTACTTTGAAAATGTTCTATCCAAGTCGGATAGAACATGTTCTAAATCCGGATAGACCTGCGTTCGAGCCTGTCGAAACGGTTGCAATTACAGGACACATATTGTCCTCTCCTGTAGCAGCATCAGGTTCGATAGATTCTCTGGACAGCCGATGGCAGTTCCACTGACCTTCTGGCAGTTCTCACGTTGACAAATTTAAAACTGTTTTTTTATTAAAAAAAAAACGCCACATTCCTTAGATGTTTAAATTTTTTATCTCTGTCCGTGTATGTGTCTTGAGTTGAGTTTTGATTCCTTGTGTTTCTTGATTCCTTGTTATTCTTGATTCCGTGTGTGTCTTGATTCCGTTTGTCTTGATTCCTCGTGTTTCTTGATTCCGTGTGTGCCTTGATTCCTTGTGTGTCTTGATTCCTTGTGTTTCTTGATTCAGTGTGTGTCTTGATTCCGTGTGTGTCTTGATTCCGTGTGTGTCTTGATTCCGTCTGTGCCTTGATTCCTTGTGTTTCTTGATTCCGTGTGTGTCTTGATTCCTTGTGTTTCTTGATTCCGTGTGTGTCTTGATTCCGTGTGTGTCTTGATTCCGTGTGTGTCTTGATTCCGTCTGTGCCTTGGTTCCTTGTGTTTCTTGATTCCGTGTGTGTCTTGATTCCTTGTGTTTCTTGATTCCGTGTGTGTCTTGATTCCGTTTGTGTCTTGATTCCTTGTGTTTCTTGATTCCGTGTGTGTCTTGATTCCGTTTGTGTCTTGATTCCTTGTGTTTCTTGATTCCGTGTGTGTCTTGATTCCGTCTGTGCCTTGATTCCTTGTGTTTCTTGATTCCGTGTGTGTCTTGATTCCGTTTGTGTCTTGGTTCCTTGTGTTTCTTGATTCCGTCTGTGCCTTGATTCCGTGTGTTTCTTGATTCCGTGTGTGTCTTGATTCCTTGTGTTTCTTGATTCCGTGTGTGTCTTGATTCCTTGTGTTTCTTGATTCCGTGTGTTTCTTGATTCCGTGTGTGTCTTGATTCCGTGTGTGTCTTGATTCCGTGTGTCTTGATCCGTGTGTGTCTTGATTCCGTGTGTGTCCTGATTCCTTGTGTTTCTTGATTCCTTGTGTTTCTTGATTCCGTGTTTGTCTTGATTCCGTCTGTGCCTTGATTCCTTATGTGTCTTGATTTCGTGTGTGTCTCCTGAGTGTGTCTTGTTACCGCGTGTGTCTTGATTCCGTATGTTCCCGTGTCCGTCAGAGTCTTAGGTTAGTCTTAGGTTAGGTTAGGTTAGGTTAGTTAGGGTCCGTGTCAGTGTCTATGTCATTGTCCCTGGGGTTTTGAGTCCAGGATGCCATTTGTGTCCCCTCAAATTGCCTCCCTTATCTCCACCTTGGGATCGTGTCAGTGTCCATGTGTGTCTTGATTCTGTGTGTGTCTTGAGTCCGTGTGTGTCTTGATTCTGTGGTGTCTTGAGTCCGTGTGTGACTTGATTCTGTGTGTGTCTTGAGTCCGTGTATTGATTCCGTGTGTCCGTGTCCGTTAGAGTCTATGAGTGTCCGTATCCGTGTCCGTGTCATTATCCCTGGGGTATTGAGTCCAGGATGCCATTTGTGTCCCCTCAAATTGCCTCCCTTATCTCCACCTTGGGATCGTGTCAGTGTCCATGTGTGTCTTGATTCCGTGTGTGTCTTGAGTCCGCGTGTGTCTTGAGTCCGTGTGTGTCTTGAGTCCGTGTGTGTCTTGAGTCCGTGTGTGTCTTGATTCGCGTGTGTCTTGAGTCCGTGTGTGTCTTGAGTCCGTGTGTGTCTTGAGTCCGTGTGTGTCTTGAGTCCGCGTGTGTCTTGAGTCCGTGTGTGTGTCTTGATTCCGCGTGTGTCTTGAGTCCGTGTGTGTCTTGAGTCCGTGTGTGTCTTGAGTCCGTGTGTGTCTTGAGTCCGCGTGTGTGTCTTGATTCCGCGTGTGTCTTGAGTCCGCGTGTGTCTTGATTCCGTGTGTGTCTTGAGTCCGCGTGTGTCTTGAGTCCTGTGTGTCCGGGTGTCTTTGGGGTTTTGGGTCCAGGAAGCTATTTGTGTCGACCCAAATTGCCTCCCTTCTCCCCACCTGAAATCCAGGTGAATTGAAAGACCTGCCCGAGGTCAGTGGATCCAGGTATCCGTCCGTGGGCCCCCGGATTTCAACCCTTTCCCACATTCCAAGGGGTCAGTCAATCAATCTTCAGCTATCCAGAGAATCTATCGAAACTGATGCTCCTACAGGAGGGGACACACAGATAAATCTGTGCCCTGTACTTGCAACCGTTCCGACAGGCTCGAACGCAGGTCTATCCGGATTAAGAACATGTTCTATCCGACTAGGCCACGCTGGAGTTGCCTTCTGTATCAAATTTTGCACTTGTATTTATATCTCGTAGTAAGGTTAGTTAGTGTCTATTTATCAACATTTGCAATGATTGACATGTGAAGTTGTGAGTTTGTGTTGACAGATAGAAATTCATAACAGCTTATTCGATGAGGTTGCAGTCCAGTGAGGCAGTTTCATGAATGAATATTGGAGAATTTAGGCAAACTGACGTGTGTGTGTGTATGTGTGTGTGTGTGTGTGTGTGTGTGTGTGTGTGTGTGTGTGTGTGTGTGTGTGTGTGTGTGTGAGTGTGTGTGTGTGTGTGTGTGTGTGTGTGTGTGTGTGTGTGTGTGTGTGTGTGTGTGTGTGTGTGTGTGTGTTGTGTGTGTGTGTGTGTGTGTGTGTGTGTGTGTGTGTGTGTTGTGTGTGTTGTGTGTATATATGTGTGTGTGTGTATATATGTGTGTGTGCGCGCGCGCGCACGAATGTCGCGCTCTGAAATATGTACCTATGATTATTAGAGTATACCATTCGAGAAAAAATGTCTAACTATTTATCGGTCCATTCTCTCTCTCTGTGCCGGCCTTCCTGCTAAAACTTGTCCACTCATTATGCTGTTGAATATCTATCTCCAATGGTCATTTACCGTTAATTAATATATTATTAAGCAGATAAAGTCCTTTACAAATCTCTTCACCTTTTAAAGCACCTATCTTTCTTCTAACATGAATCACTATAACTCATATACTTTCATCAGTTCCAAACACTTTTCTTATTCCTTCCTAAACATCTTTCCTTATATAACCTGTCTCCACAAATTAATATCTTAATGATTAACTGGCAACTCCATGCCTTTCCCTCCCCCCCACTCTCAGACCCCCCTTCTGCTGCTCCCTCGGCCCCCACCCCCCTCCCAACACCCTACCCCCCAACCGAGGCCCCAAATATAACTAACCCTATACCACAATGACCAGAGACCACCCCCCCCTCCCCCCGACACCCGCCCAACAGAGAAAATGGCCGCCACAACGTTATACTTACCCAGCCGAACCGTTCGTTCGCGTATGTACTATTTATTGTTGAAAAAACTTAGAATAAAACAAACCGGATTTTCATTCCCTAGTAAACACATATATATATGTATACAAAACGAGGCCTAGATTAGCACATATTAGGTATTGGATTGCTTGTTTACCATTCACAAACTCATTTGGACACACACACACACCACACTAAATATTAAATAATACATACCTTTAAACACACACACACACACACACACATACACACACACACACACACACACACACACACACACACACACACACACACACACACACACACACACACACACACACACACACAAACACACACACACACACACACATATATACAAACATACATACAGTCTCGACAGTCAAATTGCAGAAACTGTCACAATTATGACAAGGATCACTCATATTGGATATATACACACACAGATAAATTCACGTGGATAAGTCACTCCAATTACACGTATGTACACACACAGATAACATATTTCAGTGAGTGTGGCCCATAGTATACATTAATACTCACACATGCCATCCCATTCACTATTAATTGGTGTACATATTCATTCACACACATGTTTATGTGTCTCTTTCTTATAAAATACACACACACTGAAAGGAATCTTTGAGAACATTATATACCACATATGTCAGACCAATCCCCAAGTATGCAGCTCCAGCATGGAGTCCACATCTAGTCAAGCATAAGACTAAACTGGAAAAGGTTCAAAGGTTTGCCACCAGACTAGAACCCGAGCTAAGAGGTATGAGCTACGAGGAAAGACTACGGGAATTAAACCTCACTTCGTTGGAAGACAGAAGAGTTAAGGGGGACATGATCACCACATTCAAGATTCTCAAGGGAATCGATAGGGTAGATGAAGGTAGGCTATTTAACACAAGGGGCACACGTACTAGGGGACACACGTGGAAACTGAGTGCCCAAATGAGCCACAGAGATATTAGAAAGAACTTTTTTAGTGTCAGAGTAGTTGACAAATGGAATGCATTAGGAAGTGATGTGGTGGAGGCTGACTCCATACTCAATTTCAAGTGTAGATATGATAGAGCCCAATAGGCTCAGGAACCAGTACTCCTGTTGATTGACGGTTGAGAGGCGGGACCAAAGAGCCAGAGCTCAACCCCCGCAAGCACAATAAGGTGAGTACAATTAGGTGAGTACACACAAACTCATTGTTAATTTTCCCTGGAACACAACCCGACAAACCGTTTAACAACCAGGTACCCATTCACTGCTTCGTGAAGAGAATCGTTAAGTTAAGGATTGGTGCCTAGTCAATCCGCTCTTCCCCTGCCAGCCGGGATATGAACCCAGGCGAAATCGCTTGAGAAGCGCGAGGTGAGTGCCTTACCACTGATCCACAGGGACTGCCCAAATATGAATGCCATCAGCAGCACTAGCAGTTGGTGTTACCAGGCAGGTTACCCATCCAATTACTAACCAAATTGAAAGTTGCTTAACTTGGCTAATGGGACGAGAAGCAGTGTCCTTTAAGTGGTAGTATGGCCGTTGTTATTGTATACAAGTGGTAACCAATAACTTGTGAGTGAGTGAGTGAGTGATGATAATGGTAACTGCGGCGGAGGATACTCACACATACCAGCCAATTCTCCATTAATGATAGTTCTTATAGTCAAACAAACCAACCAAAAGTGGACTATAGCACCAACATGGAAATGTTTGGATGCCATTGATCTCGCACAAATCGCTTATAAATGCCACCCGCCGCTATTTATAAAACCTAAACCATCCTCTTCAAAGCACGAATGACTACTCTTAGGCCTTGGATTATGTTCTCTTAGGCTTCATTGAGTCAATACATATAACTTCTTTGAGTCGGGGGACAGGCAGACAGGCAGTCTATATATACATGTTAGGCTTATAAAGTGGTCTCCAACACCCACCCCACAAGGTTAAACTAACCCTCACTCACCAGGATGCTAGTAGCTCACTAACTCCTGGATACCTATTTACTGCTAGGTGAACAGGTGCATTGGGTGATAGGAAACGCTACCAACAATTACAGCCCTGCCCAACCGCGATTCGAACCCTGGAATCCCTTATTGAGAGTCAAGAAGGAACACATCATTCATGTTACATATATGTGTACTCACCTATTTGTGCCAGGAGGATCGAGCATTAATCTTAGAGTCTGCCTTTAAGCCGTCGGTTGTTTATAGTAATAACTCTTGGCCTATTTCCTAACTTAACCTAGCCTAACCTATTCCCTACCCTAACCTATAACCTACCACAATCTAAAACCAAACCTAATATAACCTAACCTAATCTAAACCTAACCTAGCCTACACCTAAACCCAATCTACCTAACTTACCTAACTAAGCTAACCTAACCAAACCTAACCTAACTAACCTAACCTAACTAACCTAACCTAACCTAACTAACCTAACCTAACTAATCTAACCTAACCTAACTAACGTAACCTAACCTAACCTAACCTAACCTAACCTATCCAAACCTAACCTAACCTAACTAACCTAACCTAACCTAACTAACCTAACCTAAACCTAACCAAACCTAACCTAACTAACCTAACCTAACCTAACCTAACCTAACCAAACCTAACCTAACTAACCTAACCTAACCTAACTAACCTAACCTAAACCTAACCAAACCTAACCTAACTAACTTAACCAAACTTAACCTAACCTAACCAAACTTAACCTAATCTAACCAAACTTAACTTAACCTAACCTAACCAACACCCACCTCACAAGATCGAACACCTAAACTGACCCTGACTGACCCTCACTAGGATGCAACCCTACATGAAGCTCACAACTCCTGGATACGTGTTTACTGCTAGGAGAACAGAGCATTAGGTGATAGGAAACGCTACCAATAGTTTCAGTCCTGCCTGGCCGGGTTTCGATCCAGGAATCCCCGATCGTTAGTCTAGAAGGAACACATACATGTTTCATATTTCTGTGTACTCACCTATTTGTACTTGCAGGACTGAGCACCAGTTTTTGAACGCTGACAATATAGCCGCCGGTTGTTTAAAGCAATGACTCCTGGTCTATTTTCCTGTCATATCAACTTTTAAAATTATGAATGGAGTTTGCATCTACAACTGTGGGTTTTTGTAAGTTTGTTCTCACCTAGTTGTGTTTGCTAGGTTTGATATTCAGATCTTTGGTCCCACCTCTCAACCATCAATCTCAAGTAGTTTTCCAGAAGTTATGTAACTCATAACTCTCAGCTCTGTTGGAAAAAAGGCTGGGGCTGCATATTCAATTATTTGTCTCGCATAGGTTGAAAAAAAGGTTCATTCTTCTTTACACGTTAGAAATGTTACTTTGAAAATGTTCTATCCAAGTCGGATAGAACATGTTCTAAATCCGGATAGACCTGCGTTCGAGCCTGTCGAAACGGTTGCAATTACAGGACACATATTGTCCTCTCCTGTAGCAGCATCAGGTTCGATAGATTCTCTGGACAGCCGATGGCAGTTCCACTGACCTTCTGGCAGTTCTCACGTTGACAAATTTAAAACTGTTTTTTTTATTAAAAAAAAACGCCACATTCCTTAGATGTTTAAATTTTTTATCTCTGTCCGTGTATGTGTCTTGAGTTGAGTTTTGATTCCTTGTGTTTCTTGATTCCTTGTTATTCTTGATTCCGTGTGTGTCTTGATTCCGTTTGTCTTGATTCCTCGTGTTTCTTGATTCCGTGTGTGCCTTGATTCCTTGTGTGTCTTGATTCCTTGTGTTTCTTGATTCAGTGTGTGTCTTGATTCCGTGTGTGTCTTGATTCCGTGTGTGTCTTGATTCCGTCTGTGCCTTGATTCCTTGTGTTTCTTGATTCCGTGTGTGTCTTGATTCCTTGTGTTTCTTGATTCCGTGTGTGTCTTGATTCCGTGTGTGTCTTGATTCCGTGTGTGTCTTGATTCCGTCTGTGCCTTGGTTCCTTGTGTTTCTTGATTCCGTGTGTGTCTTGATTCCTTGTGTTTCTTGATTCCGTGTGTGTCTTGATTCCGTTTGTGTCTTGATTCCTTGTGTTTCTTGATTCCGTGTGTGTCTTGATTCCGTTTGTGTCTTGATTCCTTGTGTTTCTTGATTCCGTGTGTGTCTTGATTCCGTCTGTGCCTTGATTCCTTGTGTTTCTTGATTCCGTGTGTGTCTTGATTCCGTTTGTGTCTTGGTTCCTTGTGTTTCTTGATTCCGTCTGTGCCTTGATTCCGTGTGTTTCTTGATTCCGTGTGTGTCTTGATTCCTTGTGTTTCTTGATTCCGTGTGTGTCTTGATTCCTTGTGTTTCTTGATTCCGTGTGTTTCTTGATTCCGTGTGTGTCTTGATTCCGTGTGTGTCTTGATTCCGTGTGTGTCTTGATTCCGTGTGTGTCTTGATTCCGTGTGTGTCCTGATTCCTTGTGTTTCTTGATTCCTTGTGTTTCTTGATTCCGTGTTTGTCTTGATTCCGTCTGTGCCTTGATTCCTTATGTGTCTTGATTTCGTGTGTGTCTCCTGAGTGTGTCTTGTTACCGCGTGTGTCTTGATTCCGTATGTTCCCGTGTCCGTCAGAGTCTTAGGTTAGTCTTAGGTTAGGTTAGGTTAGGTTAGTTAGGGTCCGTGTCAGTGTCTATGTCATTGTCCCTGGGGTTTTGAGTCCAGGATGCCATTTGTGTCCCCTCAAATTGCCTCCCTTATCTCCACCTTGGGATCGTGTCAGTGTCCATGTGTGTCTTGATTCTGTGTGTGTCTTGAGTCCGTGTGTGTCTTGATTCTGTGGTGTCTTGAGTCCGTGTGTGACTTGATTCTGTGTGTGTCTTGAGTCCGTGTATTGATTCCGTGTGTCCGTGTCCGTTAGAGTCTATGAGTGTCCGTATCCGTGTCCGTGTCCGTGTCATTATCCCTGGGGTATTGAGTCCAGGATGCCATTTGTGTCCCCTCAAATTGCCTCCCTTATCTCCACCTTGGGATCGTGTCAGTGTCCATGTGTGTCTTGATTCCGTGTGTGTCTTGAGTCCGCGTGTGTCTTGAGTCCGTGTGTGTTTGAGTCCGTGTGTGTCTTGAGTCCGTGTGTGTCTTGATTCGGCGTGTGTCTTGAGTCCGTGTGTGTCTTGAGTCCGTGTGTGTCTTGAGTCCGTGTGTGTCTTGAGTCCGCGTGTGTCTTGAGTCCGTGTGTGTGTCTTGATTCCGCGTGTGTCTTGAGTCCGTGTGTGTCTTGAGTCCGTGTGTGTCTTGAGTCCGTGTGTGTCTTGAGTCCGCGTGTGTCTTGAGTCCGTGTGTGTGTCTTGATTCCGCGTGTGTCTTGAGTCCGCGTGTGTCTTGATTCCGTGTGTGTCTTGAGTCCGCGTGTGTCTTGAGTCCTGTGTGTCCGGGTGTCTTTGGGGTTTTGGGTCCAGGAAGCTATTTGTGTCGACCCAAATTGCCTCCCTTCTCCCCACCTGAAATCCAGGTGAATTGAAAGACCTGCCCGAGGTCAGTGGATCCAGGTATCCGTCCGTGGGCCCCCGGATTTCAACCCTTTCCCACATTCCAAGGGGTCAGTCAATCAATCTTCAGCTATCCAGAGAATCTATCGAAACTGATGCTCCTACAGGAGGG
>NC_091153.1:59867389-59957389 GCF_040958095.1 Procambarus clarkii
TTAGGTTAGGTTAGGTTAGTTAGGTTAGGTTAGGTTGGTTAGGTTAGGTTAGGTTAGGTTAGTTAGTTAGGTTAGGTTAGTTAGTTAGGTTAGGTTAGTTAGGTTAGGTTAGGTTAGGTTACGTTAGTTAGGTTAGGTTAGTTAGTTAGGTTAGGTTAGGTTAGTTAGGTTAGGTTAGGTTAGTTAGGTTAGGTTAGTTAGGTTAGGTTGGTTAGGTTAGGTTAGTTAGGTTAGGTTAGGTTAAGTTTGGTTAGGTTAGGTTAAGTTGGTTAGTTAGTTAGGTTAGGTTAGGTTAGTTAGGTTAGGTTAGGTTAGTTAGGTTAGTTTGGTTAGGTTAGGTTAGGTTAGGTTAGTTAGGTTAGGTTTGGTTAGGTTTAGGTTAGGTTAGGTTAGGTTGGTTAGGTTAGGTTAGGTTAGGTTAGGTTAGTTAGGTTAGGTTAGTTAGTTAGGTTAGGTTAGTTAGGTTGGTTAGGTGTTAGGTTAGGTTAGTTAGGTTAGGTTTGGTTAGGTTTAGGTTAGGTTAGTTAGGTTAGGTTAGGTTAGGTTAGTTAGGTTAGGTTAGGTTTGGTTAGGTTAGGTTAGGTTAGGTTACGTTAGTTAGGTTAGGTTAGTTAGTTAGGTTAGGTTAGTTAGGTTAGGTTAGGTTTACGTTAGTTAGGTTAGGTTAGTTAGTTAGGTTAGGTTAGGTTAGTTAGGTTAGGTTAGGTTAGTTAGGTTAGGTTAGTTAGGTTAGGTTTGGTTAGGTTAGGTTAGGTTAGGTTACGTTAGTTAGGTTAGGTTAGATTAGTTAGGTTAGGTTAGTTAGGTTAGGTTAGGTAGTTAGGTTAGGTTAGTTAGGTTAGGTTTGGTTTGGTTAGCTTAGTTAGGTAAGTTAGGTAGATTGGGTTTAGGTGTAGGCTAGGTTAGTTTAGATTAGGTTAGGTTAAGTTATTTAGGTTTGGTTTTAGATTGTGGTAGGTTATAGGTTAGGGTAGGGATAGGTTAGGCTAGGTTAAGTTAGGAAATAGGCCAAGAGTTATTGCTATAAACAACCGACGGCTTAAAGGCAGACTCTAAGATTAACGCTCGATCCTCCTGGCACAAATAGGTGAGTACACATATATGTAACATGAATGATGTGTTCCTTCTCGACTCTCAATAAGGGATTCCAGGGTTCGAATCGCGGTGGGTAGGGCTGTAATTGTTGGTAGCGTTTCCTATCACCCAATGCACCTGTTCACCTAGCAGTAAATAGGTATCCAGGAGTTAGTGAGCTACTAGCATCCTGTGAGTGAGGGTTAGTTTAACCTTGTGGGGTGGGTGTTGGAGACCACTTTATAATCCTAACATGTATATATAGACTGCCTGACTGCCTGTCCCCCGACTCAAAGAAGTTATATGTATTGACTCAATGAAGCCTAAGAGAACATAATCCAAGGCCTAAGAGTAGTCATTCGTGCTTAGAAGAGGATTGTTTAGGTTTTATAAATAGCGGCGGGTGGCATTTATAAGTGATTTGTGCGAGATCAATGGCATCCAAACATTTCCATGTTGGTGCTATAGTCCACTTTTGGTTGGTTTGTTTGACTATAAGAACTATCATTAATGGAGAATTGGCTGGTATGTGTGAGTATCCTCCGCCGCAGTTACCATTATCATCACTCACTCACTCACTCACAAGTTATTGGTTACCACTTGTATGCAATAACAACGGCCATACTACCACTTAAAGGACACTGCTTCTCGTCCCATTAGCCAAGTTAAGCAACTTTCAATTTGGTTAGTAATTGGATGGGTAACCTGCCTGGTAACACCAACTGCTAGTGCTGCTGATGGCATTCATATTTGGCAGTCCCTGTGGATCAGTGGTAAGGCACTCACCTCGCGCTTCTCAAGCGATTTCGCCTGGGTTCATATCCTGGCTGGCAGGGGAAGAGCGGATTGACTAGGCACCAATCCTTAACTTAACGATTCTCTTCACGAAGCAGTGAATGGGTACCTGGTTGTTAAACGGTTTGTCGGGTTGTGTTCCAGGGAAAATTAACAATGAGTTTGTGTGTACTCACCTAATTGTACTCACCTTATTGTGCTTCGGGGGTTGAGCTCTGGCTCTTTGGTCTGCCTCTCAACCGTCAATCAACAGGAGTACTGGTTCCTGAGCCTATTGGGCTCTATCATATCTACACTTGAAACTGTGTATGGAGTCAGCCTCCACCACATCACTTCCTAATGCATTCCATTTGTCAACTACTCTGACACTAAAAAAGTTCTTTCTAATATCTCTGTGGCTCATTTGGGCACTCAGTTTCCACCTGTGTCCCCTAGTACGTGTGCCCCTTGTTTTAAATAGCCTACCTTTATCTACCCTATCGATTCCCTTGAGAATCTTGAATGTGGTGATCATGTCCCCCTTAACTCTTCTGTCTTCCAACGAAGTGAGGTTTAATTCCCGTAGTCTCTCCTCGTAGCTCATACCTCTTAGCTCGGGTTCTAGTCTGGTGGCAAACCTTTGAACCTTTTCCAGTTTAGTCTTATGCTTGACTAGATGTGGACTCCATGCTGGAGCTGCATACTTGGGATTGGTCTGACATATGTGGTATATAATGTTCTCAAAGATTCCTTTCAGTGTGTGTATTTTATAAGAAAGAGACACATAAACATGTGTGTGAATGAATATGTACACCAATTAATAGTGAATGGGCTGGCATGTGTGAGTATTAATGTATACTATGGGCCACACTCACTGAAATATGTTGTCTGTGTGTGTACATACGTGTAATTGGAGTGACTTATCCACGTGAATTTATCTGTGTGTGTATATATCCAATATGAGTGATCCTTGTCATAATTGTGACAGTTTCTGCAATTTGACTGTCGAGACTGTATGTATGTTTGTATAGTGTGTGTGTGTGTGTGTGTGTGTGTGTGTGTGTGTGTGTGTGTGTGTTTGTATGTAGTGTGGTGTGTGTGTGTGTCCAAATGAGTTTGTGAATGGTAAACAAGCAATCCAATACCTAATATGTGCTAATCTAGGCCTCGTTTTGTATACATATATATATGTGTTTACTAGGGAATGAAAATCCGGTTTGTTTTATTCTAAGTTTTTTCAACAATAAATAGTACATACGCGAACGAACGGTTCGGCTGGGTAAGTATAACGTTGTGGCGGCCATTTTCTCTGTTGGGCGGGTGTCGGCGGGAGGGGGGGGGTGGTCTCTGGTCATTGTGGTATAGGGTTAGTTATATTTGGGGCCTCGGTTGGGGGGTAGGGTGTTGGGAGGGGGGTGGGGGCCGAGGGAGCAGCAGAGGGGGGGTTCTGAGAGTGAGGGGAGGGAAAAGGCATGGAGTTGCCAGTTAATCATTAAGATATTAATTTGTGGAGACATGTTATATAAGGAAAGATGTTTAGGAAGGAATAAGAAAAGTGTTTGGAACTGATGAAAGTATATGAGTTATAGTGATTCATGTTAGAAGAAAGATAGGTGCTTTAAAAGGTGAAGAGGATTTGTAAAGGACTTTATCTGCTTAATAATATATTAATTAACGGTAAATGACCATTGGAGATAGATATTCAACAGCATAATGAGTGGACAAGTTTTAGCAGGAAGGCCGGCACAGAGAGAGAGAATGGACCGATAAATAGTTAGACATTTTTTCTCGAATGGTATACTCTAATAATCATAGGTACATATTTCAGAGCGCGACATTCGTGCGCGCGCGCACACACACACATATATACACAGACACACACATACACACACACACACACACACACACACACACACACACACACACACACACACACACACACACACACACAAACACACACACACACACACACACACACACACACACACACACACACATCAGTAGTTTCAAAGCGTTATATGACAAAGAGTGCTGGGAAGACGGGACACTACGAGCGTAGCTCTCATCCTGTAACTACACTTAGGTAATTACACTTAGGTAATTACACACACACACACACACACACACACACACACACACTCACACACACACACACACACACGTCAGTTTGCCTAAATTCTCCAATATTCATTCATGAAACTGCCTCACTGGACTGCAACCTCATCGAATAAGCTGTTATGAATTTCTATCTGTCAACACAAACTCACAACTTCACATGTCAATCATTGCAAATGTTGATAAATAGACACTAACTAACCTTACTACGAGATATAAATACAAGTGCAAAATTTGATTCAGAAGGCAACTCCAGCGTGGCCTAGTCGGATAGAACATGTTCTTAATCCGGATAGACCTGCGTTCGAGCCTGTCGGAACGGTTGCAAGTACAGGGCACAGATTTATCTGTGTGTCCCCTCCTGTAGGAGCATCAGTTTCGACAGATTCTCTGGATAGCTGAAGATTGATTGACTGACCCCTTGGAATGTGGGAAAGGGTTGAAATCCGGGGGCCCACGGACGGATACCTTGATCCACTGACCTCGGGCAGGTCTTTCAATTCACCTGGATTTCAGGTGGGGAGAAGGGAGGCAATTTGGGTCGACACAAATAGCTTCCTGGACCCAAAACCCCAAAGACACCCGGACACACAGGACTCAAGACACACGCGGACTCAAGACACACACGAAATCAAGACACACGCGGACTCAAGACACACGCGGAATCAAGACACACACGGACTCAAGACACACACGGACTCAAGACACACACGGAATCAAGACACACGCGGACTCAAGACACACGCGGAATCAAGACACACGCGGACTCAAGACACACGCGGAATCAAGACACACACGGACTCAAGACAGACGCGGACTCAAGACACACACGGACTCAAGACACACACGGACTCAAGACACACACGCACTCAAGACACACACGGACTCAAGACACACGCGGAATCAAGACATACACGGACTCAAGACACACACGGACTCAAGACACACACGGACTCAAGACACACGCGGACTCAAGACACACATGGACACGATCCCAAGGTGGAGATAAGGGAGGCAATTTGAGGGGACACAAATGGCATCCTGGACTCAATACCCCAGGGATAATGACACGGACACGGACACGGACACTCATAGACTCTAACGGACACGGACACACGGAATCAATACACGGACTCAAATCACACACAGAATCAAGACACACACGGAATCAAGACACACACAGAATCAAGACACACACGGACTCAAGACACACACAGAATCAAGACACACATGGACACTGACACGATCCCAAGGTGGAGATAAGGGAGGCAATTTGAGGGGACACAAATGGCATCCTGGACTCAAAACCCCAGGGACAATGACATAGACACTGACACGGACACTAACTAACCTAACCTAACCTAACCTAAGACTAACTCTGACGGACACGGGAACATACGGAATCAAGACACACGCGGAAACAAGACACACTCAGGAGACACACACGAAATCAAGACACATAAGGAATCAAGGCACAGACGGAATCAAGACAAACACGGAATCAAGAAACACAATGAATCAAGAAACACAAGGAATCAGGACACACACGGAATCAAGACACACACGGAATCAAGACACACACGGAATCAAGACACACACGGAATCAAGAAACACAAGGAATCAAGACACACACGGAATCAAGAAACACAAGGAATCAAGACACACACGGAATCAAGAAACACACGGAATCAAGGCACACACGGAATCAAAAAACACAAGGAACCAAGACACAAACGGAATCAAGACACACACGGAATCAAGAAACACAAGGAATCAAAGCACAGACGGAATCAAGACACACGGAATCAAGAAACACAAGGAATCAAGACACAAACGGAATCAAGACACACACGGAATCAAGAAACACAAGGAATCAAGACACAAACGGAATCAAGACACACACGGAATCAAGAAACACAAGGAATCAAGGCACAGACGGAATCAAGACACACACGGAATCAAGACACAAACGGAATCAAGACACACACGGAATCAAGAAACACAAGGAATCAAGACACAAACGGAATCAAGACACACACGGAATCAAGGCACAGACGGAATCAAGACACACACGGAATCAAGACACACACGGAATCAAGACACACACGGAATCAAGACACACACGGAATCAAGAAACACAAGGAATCAAGACACACACGGAATCAAGAAACACGAGGAATCAAGGCACAGACGGAATCAAGACACACACGGAATCAAGACACACACGGAATCAAGACACACACTGAATCAAGAAACACAAGGAATCAAGACACACAAGGAATCAAGGCACACACGGAATCAAGAAACACGAGGAATCAAGACAAACGGAATCAAGACACACACGGAATCAAGAAACACAAGGAATCAAGAAACACAAGGAATCAAAACTCAACTCAAGACACATACACGGACAGAGATAAAAAATTTAAACATCTAAGGAATGTGGCGTTTTTTTTTAATCAAAAAACAGTTTTAAATTTGTCAACGTGAGAACTGCCAGAAGGTCAATCATCGGCTGTCCAGAGAATCTATCGAACCTGATGCTGCTACAAGAGAGGACAATATGTGTCCTGTAATTGCAACCGTTTCGACAGGCTCGAACGCAGGTCTATCCGGATTTAGAAAATGTTCTATTCGACTTTTATAGAACATGTTCAAAGTAACATTTCTAACGTGTAAAGAAGAATGAACCTTTTTTTTCAACCTATGCGAGACAAATAATTGAATATGCAGCCCCAGCCTTTTTTCCAACAGAGCTGAGAGTTATGAGTTACATAACTTCTGGAAAACTACTTGAGATTGATGGTTGAGAGGTGGGACCAAAGATCTGAATATCAAACCTAGCAAACACAACTAGGTGAATACAACTAGGTGAGAACAAACTTACAAAAACCCACAGTTGTAGATGCAAACTCCATTCATAATTTTAAAGTTGATATGACAGGAAAATAGACCAGGAGTCATTGCTTTAAACAACCGGCGGCTATATTGTCAGCGTTCAAAAACTGATGCTCAGTCCTGCAAGTACAAATAGGTGAGTACACAGAAATATGAAACATGTATGTGTTCCTTCTAGACTAACGATCGGGGATTCCTGGATCGAAACCCGGCCAGGCAGGACTGAAACTATTGGTAGCGTTTCCTATCACCTAATGCCTCTGTTCTCCTAGCAGTAAACACGTATCCAGGAGTTGTGAGCTTCATGTAGGGTTGCATCCTAGTGAGGGTCAGTCAGGGTCAGTTTAGGTGTTCGATCTTGTGAGGTGGGTGTTGGTTAGGTTAGGTTAAGTTAAGTTTGGTTAGGTTAGGTTATGTTTGGTTAGGTTAGGTTAAGTTTGGTTAAGTTAGTTAGGTTAGGTTTGGTTAGGTTTTGGTTAGGTTAGTTAGGTTAGGTTAGGTTAGTTAGGTTAGGTTTGGTTAGATTAGGTTAGGTTAGGTTAGGTTAGTTAGGTTAGGTTTGGTTAGGTTTAGGTTAGGTTAGTTAGGTTAGGTTAGGTTAGGTTAGTTAGGTTAGGTTAGGTTTGGTTAGGTTAGGTTAGGTTAGGTTACGTTAGTTAGGTTAGGTTAGATTAGTTAGGTTAGGTTAGTTAGGTTAGGTTAGGTTAGGTTATGTTAGTTAGGTTACGTTAGATTAGTTAGGTTAGGTTAGTTAGGTTAGGTTAGTTAGGTTAGGTTTGGTTAGGTTAGCTTAGTTAGGTAAATTAGGTAGATTGGGTTTAGGTGTAGGCTAGGTTAGGTTTAGATTAGGTTAGGTTATATTAGGTTTGGTTTTAGATTGTGGTAGGTTATAGGTTAGGGTAGGGAATAGGTTAGGCTAGGTTAAGTTAGGAAATAGGCCAAGAGTTATTACTATAAACAACCGACGGCTTAAAGGCAGACTCTAAGATTAATGCTCGATCCTCCTGGCACAAATAGGTGAGTACACATATATGTAACATGAATGATGTGTTCCTTCTCGACTCTCAATAAGGGATTCCAGGGTTCGAATCGCGGTTGGGCAGGGCTGTAATTGTTGGTAGCGTTTCCTATCACCCAATGCACCTGTTCACCTAGCAGTAAATAGGTATCCAGGAGTTAGTGAGCTACTAGCATCCTGGTGAGTGAGGGTTAGTTTAACCTTGTGGGGTGGGTGTTGGAGACCACTTTATAAGCCTAACATGTATATATAGACTGCCTGTCTGCCTGTCCCCCGACTCAAAGAAGTTATATGTATTGACTCAATGAAGCCTAAGAGAACATAATCCAAGGCCTAAGAGTAGTCATTCGTGCTTAGAAGAGGATTGTTTAGGTTTTATAAATAGCGGCGGGTGGCATTTATAAGCGATTTGTGCGAGATCAATGTCATCCAAACATTCCATGTTGGTGCTATAGTCCACTTTTGGTTGGTTTGTTTGACTATAAGAACTATCATTAATGGAGAATTGGCTGGTATGTGTGAGTATCCTCCGCCGCAGTTACCATTATCATCACTCACTCACTCACTCACAAGTTATTGGTTACCACTTGTATACAATAACAACGGCCATACTACCACTTAAAGGACACTGCTTCTCGTCCCATTAGCCAAGTTAAGCAACTTTCAATTTGGTTAGTAATTGGATGGGTAACCTGCCTGGTAACACCAACTGCTAGTGCTGCTGATGGCATTCATATTTGGGCAGTCCCTGTGGATCAGTGGTAAGGCACTCACCTCGCGCTTCTCAAGCGATTTCGCCTGGGTTCATATCCTGGCTGGCAGGGGAAGAGCGGATTGACTAGGCACCAATCCTTAACTTAACGATTCTCTTCACGAAGCAGTGAATGGGTACCTGGTTGTTTAAACGGTTTGTCGGGTTGTGTTCCAGGGAAAATTAACAATGAGTTTGTGTGTACTCACCTAATTGTACTCACCTTATTGTGCTTTCGGGGGTTGAGTTCTGGCTCTTTGGTCCCGCCTCTCAACCGTCAATCAACAGGAGTACTGGTTCCTGAGCCTATTGGGCTCTATCATATCTACACTTGAAACTGTGTATGGAGTCAGCCTCCACCACATCACTTCCTAATGCATTCCATTTGTCAACTACTCTGACACTAAAAAAGTTCTTTCTAATATCTCTGTGGCTCATTTGGGCACTCAGTTTCCACCTGTGTCCCCTAGTACGTGTGCCCCTTGTGTTAAATAGCCTACCTTCATCTACCCTATCGATTCCCTTGAGAATCTTGAGTGTGGTGATCATGTCCCCCTTAACTCTTCTGTCTTCCAACGAAGTGAGGTTTAATTCCCGTAGTCTCTCCTCGTAGCTCATACCTCTTAGCTCGGGTTCTAGTCTGGTGGCAAACCTTTGAACCTTTTCCAGTTTAGTCTTATGCTTGACTAGATGTGGACTCCATGCTGGAGCTGCATACTTGGGGATTGGTCTGACATATGTGGTATATAATGTTCTCAAAGATTCCTTTCAGTGTGTGTGTATTTTAAAGAAAGAGACACATAAACATGTGTGTGAATGAATATGTACACCAATTAATAGTGAATGGGCTGGCATGTGTGAGTATTAATGTATACTATGGGCCACCACTCACTGAAATATGTTGTCTGTGTGTGTACATACGTGTAATTGGAGTGACTTATCCACGTGAATTTATCTGTGTGTGTATATATCCAATATGAGTGATCCTTGTCATAATTGTGACAGTTTCTGCAATTTGACTGTCGAGACTGTATGTATGTTTGTATATATGTGTGTGTGTGTGTGTGTGTGTGTGTGTGTGTGTGTGTGTGTGTGTGTGTGTGTGTGTGTGTGTGTGTGTGTGTGTGTGTGTGTGTGTGTGTGTGTGTGTGTGTATGTGTGTGTGTGTGTGTGTGTGTTTAAAGGTATGTATTATTTAATATTTAGTGTGGTGTGTGTGTGTGTCCAAATGAGTTTGTGAATGGTAAACAAGCAATCCAATACCTAATATGTGCTAATCTAGGCCTCGTTTTGTATACATATATATATATGTGTTTACTAGGGAATGAAAATCCGGTTTGTTTTATTCTAAGTTTTTTCAACAATAAATAGTACATACGCGAACGAACGGTTCGGCTGGGTAAGTATGACGTTGTGGCGGCCATTTTCTCTGTTGGGCGGGTGTCGGGGGAGGGGGGGGGTGGTCTCTGGTCATTGTGGTATAGGGTTAGTTATATTTGGGGCCTCTGTTGGGGGGTAGGGTGTTGGGAGGGGGTGGGGGCCGAGGGAGCAGCAGAGGGGGGGTTCTGAGAGTGGGGGGGAGGGAAAGGCATGGAGTTGCCAGTTAATCATTAAGATATTAATTTGTGGAGACAGGTTATATAAGGGAAGATGTTTAGGAAGGAATAAGAAAAGTGTTTGGAACTGATGAAAGTATATGAGTTATAGTGATTCATGTTAGAAGAAAGATAGGTGCTTTAAAAGGTGAAGAGATTTGTAAAGGACTTTATCTGCTTAATAATATATTAATTAACGGTAAATGACCATTGGAGATAGATATTCAACAGCATAATGAGTGGACAAGTTTTAGCAGGAAGGCCGGCACAGAGAGAGAGAATGGACCGATAAATAGTTAGACATTTTTTCTCGAATGGTATACTCTAATAATCATAGGTACATATTTCAGAGCGCGACATTCGTGCGCGCGCGCACACACACACATATATACACAGACACACACATACACACACACACACACACACACACACACACACACACACACACACACACACACACACACACACACACACACAAACACACACACACACACACACACACACACACACACACACACACACATCAGTAGTTTCAAAGCGTTATATGACAAAGAGTGCTGGGAAGACGGGACACTACGAGCGTAGCTCTCATCCTGTAACTACACTTAGGTAATTACACTTAGGTAATTACACACACACACACACACACACACACACACACACACTCACACACACACACACACACACGTCAGTTTGCCTAAATTCTCCAATATTCATTCATGAAACTGCCTCACTGGACTGCAACCTCATCGAATAAGCTGTTATGAATTTCTATCTGTCAACACAAACTCACAACTTCACATGTCAATCATTGCAAATGTTGATAAATAGACACTAACTAACCTTACTACGAGATATAAATACAAGTGCAAAATTTGATTCAGAAGGCAACTCCAGCGTGGCCTAGTCGGATAGAACATGTTCTTAATCCGGATAGACCTGCGTTCGAGCCTGTCGGAACGGTTGCAAGTACAGGGCACAGATTTATCTGTGTGTCCCCTCCTGTAGGAGCATCAGTTTCGACAGATTCTCTGGATAGCTGAAGATTGATTGACTGACCCCTTGGAATGTGGGAAAGGGTTGAAATCCGGGGGCCCACGGACGGATACCTTGATCCACTGACCTCGGGCAGGTCTTTCAATTCACCTGGATTTCAGGTGGGGAGAAGGGAGGCAATTTGGGTCGACACAAATAGCTTCCTGGACCCAAAACCCCAAAGACACCCGGACACACAGGACTCAAGACACACGCGGACTCAAGACACACACGGAATCAAGACACACGCGGACTCAAGACACACGCGGAATCAAGACACACACGGACTCAAGACACACACGGACTCAAGACACACACGGAATCAAGACACACGCGGACTCAAGACACACGCGGAATCAAGACACACGCGGACTCAAGACACACGCGGAATCAAGACACACACGGACTCAAGACAGACGCGGACTCAAGACACACACGGACTCAAGACACACACGGACTCAAGACACACACGCACTCAAGACACACACGGACTCAAGACACACGCGGAATCAAGACATACACGGACTCAAGACACACACGGACTCAAGACACACACGGACTCAAGACACACGCGGACTCAAGACACACATGGACACGATCCCAAGGTGGAGATAAGGGAGGCAATTTGAGGGGACACAAATGGCATCCTGGACTCAATACCCCAGGGATAATGACACGGACACGGACACGGACACTCATAGACTCTAACGGACACGGACACACGGAATCAATACACGGACTCAAATCACACACAGAATCAAGACACACACGGAATCAAGACACACACAGAATCAAGACACACACGGACTCAAGACACACACAGAATCAAGACACACATGGACACTGACACGATCCCAAGGTGGAGATAAGGGAGGCAATTTGAGGGGACACAAATGGCATCCTGGACTCAAAACCCCAGGGACAATGACATAGACACTGACACGGACACTAACTAACCTAACCTAACCTAACCTAAGACTAACTCTGACGGACACGGGAACATACGGAATCAAGACACACGCGGAAACAAGACACACTCAGGAGACACACACGAAATCAAGACACATAAGGAATCAAGGCACAGACGGAATCAAGACAAACACGGAATCAAGAAACACAATGAATCAAGAAACACAAGGAATCAGGACACACACGGAATCAAGACACACACGGAATCAAGACACACACGGAATCAAGACACACACGGAATCAAGAAACACAAGGAATCAAGACACACACGGAATCAAGAAACACAAGGAATCAAGACACACACGGAATCAAGAAACACACGGAATCAAGGCACACACGGAATCAAAAAACACAAGGAACCAAGACACAAACGGAATCAAGACACACACGGAATCAAGAAACACAAGGAATCAAAGCACAGACGGAATCAAGACACACGGAATCAAGAAACACAAGGAATCAAGACACAAACGGAATCAAGACACACACGGAATCAAGAAACACAAGGAATCAAGACACAAACGGAATCAAGACACACACGGAATCAAGAAACACAAGGAATCAAGGCACAGACGGAATCAAGACACACACGGAATCAAGACACAAACGGAATCAAGACACACACGGAATCAAGAAACACAAGGAATCAAGACACAAACGGAATCAAGACACACACGGAATCAAGGCACAGACGGAATCAAGACACACACGGAATCAAGACACACACGGAATCAAGACACACACGGAATCAAGACACACACGGAATCAAGAAACACAAGGAATCAAGACACACACGGAATCAAGAAACACGAGGAATCAAGGCACAGACGGAATCAAGACACACACGGAATCAAGACACACACGGAATCAAGACACACACTGAATCAAGAAACACAAGGAATCAAGACACACAAGGAATCAAGGCACACACGGAATCAAGAAACACGAGGAATCAAGACAAACGGAATCAAGACACAAACGGAATCAAGAATCACAAGGAATCAAGAAACACAAGGAATCAAAACTCAACTCAAGACACATACACGGACAGAGATAAAAAATTTAAACATCTAAGGAATGTGGCGTTTTTTTTTAATCAAAAAACAGTTTTAAATTTGTCAACGTGAGAACTGCCAGAAGGTCAATCATCGGCTGTCCAGAGAATCTATCGAACCTGATGCTGCTACAAGAGAGGACAATATGTGTCCTGTAATTGCAACCGTTTCGACAGGCTCGAACGCAGGTCTATCCGGATTTAGAAAATGTTCTATTCGACTTTTATAGAACATGTTCAAAGTAACATTTCTAACGTGTAAAGAAGAATGAACCTTTTTTTCAACCTATGCGAGACAAATAATTGAATATGCAGCCCCAGCCTTTTTTCCAACAGAGCTGAGAGTTATGAGTTACATAACTTCTGGAAAACTACTTGAGATTGATGGTTGAGAGGTGGGACCAAAGATCTGAATATCAAACCTAGCAAACACAACTAGGTGAATACAACTAGGTGAGAACAAACTTACAAAAACCCACAGTTGTAGATGCAAACTCCATTCATAATTTTAAAAGTTGATATGACAGGAAAATAGACCAGGAGTCATTGCTTTAAACAACCGGCGGCTATATTGTCAGCGTTCAAAAAACTGATGCTCAGTCCTGCAAGTACAAATAGGTGAGTACACAGAAATATGAAACATGTATGTGTTCCTTCTAGACTAACGATCGGGGATTCCTGGATCGAAACCCGGCCAGGCAGGACTGAAACTATTGGTAGCGTTTCCTATCACCTAATGCCTCTGTTCTCCTAGCAGTAAACACGTATCCAGGAGTTGTGAGCTTCATGTAGGGTTGCATCCTAGTGAGGGTCAGTCAGGGTCAGTTTAGGTGTTCGATCTTGTGAGGTGGGTGTTGGTTAGGTTAGGTTAAGTTAAGTTTGGTTAGGTTAGGTTATGTTTGGTTAGGTTAGGTTAAGTTTGGTTAAGTTAGTTAGGTTAGGTTTGGTTAGGTTTTGGTTAGGTTAGTTAGGTTAGGTTAGGTTAGTTAGGTTAGGTTTGGTTAGATTAGGTTAGGTTAGGTTAGGTTAGTTAGGTTAGGTTTGGTTAGGTTTAGGTTAGGTTAGTTAGGTTAGGTTAGGTTAGGTTAGTTAGGTTAGGTTAGGTTTGGTTAGGTTAGGTTAGGTTAGGTTACGTTAGTTAGGTTAGGTTAGATTAGTTAGGTTAGGTTAGTTAGGTTAGGTTAGGTTAGGTTATGTTAGTTAGGTTACGTTAGATTAGTTAGGTTAGGTTAGTTAGGTTAGGTTAGTTAGGTTAGGTTTGGTTAGGTTAGCTTAGTTAGGTAAATTAGGTAGATTGGGTTTAGGTGTAGGCTAGGTTAGGTTTAGATTAGGTTAGGTTATATTAGGTTTGGTTTTAGATTGTGGTAGGTTATAGGTTAGGGTAGGGAATAGGTTAGGCTAGGTTAAGTTAGGAAATAGGCCAAGAGTTATTACTATAAACAACCGACGGCTTAAAGGCAGACTCTAAGATTAATGCTCGATCCTCCTGGCACAAATAGGTGAGTACACATATATGTAACATGAATGATGTGTTCCTTCTCGACTCTCAATAAGGGATTCCAGGGTTCGAATCGCGGTTGGGCAGGGCTGTAATTGTTGGTAGCGTTTCCTATCACCCAATGCACCTGTTCACCTAGCAGTAAATAGGTATCCAGGAGTTAGTGAGCTACTAGCATCCTGGTGAGTGAGGGTTAGTTTAACCTTGTGGGGTGGGTGTTGGAGACCACTTTATAAGCCTAACATGTATATATAGACTGCCTGTCTGCCTGTCCCCCGACTCAAAGAAGTTATATGTATTGACTCAATGAAGCCTAAGAGAACATAATCCAAGGCCTAAGAGTAGTCATTCGTGCTTAGAAGAGGATTGTTTAGGTTTTATAAATAGCGGCGGGTGGCATTTATAAGCGATTTGTGCGAGATCAATGGCATCCAAACATTTCCATGTTGGTGCTATAGTCCACTTTTGGTTGGTTTGTTTGACTATAAGAACTATCATTAATGGAGAATTGGCTGGTATGTGTGAGTATCCTCCGCCGCAGTTACCATTATCATCACTCACTCACTCACTCACAAGTTATTGGTTACCACTTGTATACAATAACAACGGCCATACTACCACTTAAAGGACACTGCTTCTCGTCCCATTAGCCAAGTTAAGCAACTTTCAATTTGGGTTAGTAATTGGATGGGTAACCTGCTGGTAACACCAACTGCTAGTGCTGCTGATGGCATTCATATTTGGGCAGTCCCTGTGGATCAGTGGTAAGGCACTCACCTCGCGCCTTCTCAAGCGATTTCGCCTGGGTTCATATCCTGGCTGGCAGGGGAAGAGCGGATTGACTAGGCACCAATCCTTAACTTAACGATTCTCTTCACGAAGCAGTGAATGGGTACCTGGTTGTTAAACGGTTTGTCGGGTTGTGTTCCAGGGAAAATTAACAATGAGTTTGTGTGTACTCACCTAATTGTACTCACCTTATTGTGCTTTCGGGGGTTGAGTTCTGGCTCTTTGGTCCCGCCTCTCAACCGTCAATCAACAGGAGTACTGGTTCCTGAGCCTATTGGGCTCTATCATATCTACACTTGAAACTGTGTATGGAGTCAGCCTCCACCACATCACTTCCTAATGCATTCCATTTGTCAACTACTCTGACACTAAAAAAGTTCTTTCTAATATCTCTGTGGCTCATTTGGGCACTCAGTTTCCACCTGTGTCCCCTAGTACGTGTGCCCCTTGTGTTAAATAGCCTACCTCATCTACCCTATCGATTCCCTTGAGAATCTTGAGTGTGGTGATCATGTCCCCCTTAACTCTTCTGTCTTCCAACGAAGTGAGGTTTAATTCCCGTAGTCTCTCCTCGTAGCTCATACCTCTTAGCTCGGGTTCTAGTCTGGTGGCAAACCTTTGAACCTTTTCCAGTTTAGTCTTATGCTTGACTAGATGTGGACTCCATGCTGGAGCTGCATACTTGGGGATTGGTCTGACATATGTGGTATATAATGTTCTCAAAGATTCCTTTCAGTGTGTGTGTATTTTAAAGAAAGAGACACATAAAACATGTGTGTGAATGAATATGTACACCAATTAATAGTGAATGGGATGGCATGTGTGAGTATTAATGTATACTATGGGCCACACTCACTGAAATATGTTATCTGTGTGTGTACATACGTGTAATTGGAGTGACTTATCCACGTGAATTTATCTGTGTGTGTATATATCCAATATGAGTGATCCTTGTCATAATTGTGACAGTTTCTGCAATTTGACTGTCGAGACTGTATGTATGTTTGTATATATGTGTGTGTGTGTGTGTGTGTGTGTGTGTGTGTGTGTGTGTGTGTGTGTGTGTGTGTGTGTGTGTGTGTGTGTGTGTGTGTGTGTGTGTGTGTGTGTATGTGTGTGTGTGTGTGTGTGTTTAAAGGTATGTATTATTTAATATTTAGTGTGGTGTGTGTGTGTGTCCAAATGAGTTTGTGAATGGTAAACAAGCAATCCAATACCTAATATGTGCTAATCTAGGCCTCGTTTTGTATACATATATATATGTGTTTACTAGGGAATGAAAATCCGGTTTGTTTTATTCTAAGTTTTTTCAACAATAAATAGTACATACGCGAACGAACGGTTCGGCTGGGTAAGTATACGTTGTGGGGCCATTTCTCTGTTGGGGGGTGTCGGGGGGAGGGGGGGGGTGGTCTCTGGTCATTGTGGTATAGGGTTAGTTATATTTGGGGCCTCGGTTGGGGGGTAGGGTGTTGGGAGGGGGTGGGGGCCGAGGGAGCAGCAGAGGGGGGTCTGAGAGTGGGGGGGAGGGAAAGGCATGGAGTTGCCAGTTAATCATTAAGATATTAATTTGTGGAGACAGGTTATATAAGGAAAGATGTTTAGGAAGGAATAAGAAAAGTGTTTGGAACTGATGAAAGTATATGAGTTATAGTGATTCATGTTAGAAGAAAGATAGGTGCTTTAAAAGGTGAAGAGATTTGTAAAGGACTTTATCTGCTTAATAATATATTAATTAACGGTAAATGACCATTGGAGATAGATATTCAACAGCATAATGAGTGGACAAGTTTTAGCAGGAAGGCCGGCACAGAGAGAGAGAATGGACCGATAAATAGTTAGACATTTTTTCTCGAATGGTATACTCTAATAATCATAGGTACATATTTCAGAGCGCGACATTCGTGCGCGCGCGCGCACACACATATATACACACACACACACATATCACACACACACACACACACACACACACACACACACACACACACACACACACACACACACACACACACACACACACACACACACACACACACACACACACACACACACACGTCAGTTTGCCTAAATTCTCCAATATTCATTCATGAAACTGCCTCACTGGACTGCAACCTCATCGAATAAGCTGTTATGAATTTCTATCTGTCAACACAAACTCACAACTTCACATGTCAATCATTGCAAATGTTGATAAATAGACACTAACTAACCTTACTACGAGATATAAATACAAGTGCAAAATTTGATTCAGAAGGCAACTCCAGCGTGGCCTAGTCGGATAGAACATGTTCTTAATCCAGATAGACCTGCGTTCGAGCCTGTCGGAACGGTTGCAAGTACAGGGCACAGATTTATCTGTGTGTCCCCTCCTGCAGGAGCATCAGTTTCGATAGATTCTCTGGATAGCTGAAGATTGATTGACTGACCCCTTGAATGTGGGAAAGGGTTGAAATCCGGGGGCCCACGGACGGATACCTGGATCCACTGACCTCGGGCTGGTCTTTCAATTCACCTGGATTTCAGGTGGGGAGAAGGGAGGCAATTTGGGTCGACACAAATAGCTTCCTGGACCCAAAACCCCAAAGACACCCGGACACACAGGACTCAAGACACATGCGGACTCAAGACACACACGGAATCAAGACACACGCGGACTCAAGACACACGCGGAATCAAGACACACATGGACTCAAGACACACGCGGACTCAAGACACACACGGACTCAAGACACACACGGACTCAAGACACACACGGACTCAAGACACACGCGGAATCAAGACACACACGGACTCAAGACACACACGGATTCAAGACACACACGGACTCAAGACACACGCGGACTCAAGACACACACGGAATCAAGACACACATGGACACTGACACGATCCCAAGGTGGAGATAAGGGAGGCAATTTGAGGGGACACAAATGGCATCCTGGACTCAAAACCCCAGGGACAATGACATAGACACTGACACGGACATTAATTGGTGCTCTGAAAGGTACTTTAGTAAGTAATTCATGCTCATCAGCTAGCTTGGCTAATTTGATAAGATCAGTGGTTTGTTTATTTTCAGCCATAAATAAAGCTAATTTCTCTGGTAGACATCCCACTACTTCCTCAGTTACTATGAGGTCTCTTAAAGTCTCAAACTCTGTAATATTAAGTGCTTTAGTCCATCTGTCAAAGTGATTTAATTTTACTCTTACAAAGTCAGAAATAGTCTGGTCATGTGCTCTTTTTAAACTTCTGAATTTAATTCTATGTGCCTCTGGGATCTGCTGGTAAGCATTCAAAATACTCTGCTGAACAAATTTATAATCGAAAGAATTCTCAGCCGGCAAAGATGCAAATACCTCTTGAGCTTTACCCTTAAATTGTCCTTGTAATATGCTAACCCATTGATCGACAGGCCAGTTCATGCTGACTGCTAGTTTCTTAAAATGCAAGAAAAATATTTCTGGATCTTCTTCATTAAACTTAGGTAATTCTACATGTTTACTGTACTTGGAAGAACTATTTGTACTCTCTGGATTATTACTAGTGTTACCTTGCCCTGCTGCAATTCTCTGCTGTTCTAACCTGTTATTATTTTCAGCCATGCTCTGTTGAATTTCTAATTGTCTAGTCTGCTGCTCTGCTAGTCTTAACTGAGCCTCCAACTCAAGGTGTTTTGTCTGGTTCTGCAACTCTAACCTCTGCTTGTCTGCTGCCAGCCTAGCCATTTCTAATTGAGTCTCAAACTCCAACTTTAAGATTGCCACCTTGACACTTGACTCTTCTTCTAACTCTCCCAAACACTCTTCTTCAAGTCTCTCCTCCTCCACCAAGTGTGTGACAATCACTCTTAACACTTGAGCTTTCAACATTTTACTGCAAATAGCTAGGTTCAATTTATCAGCCAGCAATAACAAACCAGACTTCTTTAAGTCTTTAATTTTACCAAAATTTGGCTGATCCACCAGCGCAGCAACCTGATCCTCCATGGTTGGCTCAATAATCACCACTTACACTTGAAACAACACTGAAAATTATGCTTGGCACCTGGCACAAGCTAAACACTTACCTCAAATCGTGAAGCGTTGAGAAGTTTTCACAGCAGCTCATATTGAACAGATAATTTCACAGGCTTGATTAGGTGTCACTAGATAATCACAGAGTAAAGTACCTAGGAAGGCAATTGCTATTAATAATTAGCACTGTTAATTGTACAACATTACAGGGAATTAAGGCTTATTCTCCCGGACACAGGCCCTCATTTGTTACCACCCTTGAGACTAAATAAGGTTCTTCTCCCCGCAGTGCAATAAAAAAAGATAATAAATCGGCCTTGCCAACAACTGTCTAGGGGTAAATACACCACTGCATAAAATGGAGAACATATATTTATGCTAAGGGGGACAAACTTAATAACACTTAAATGTATAATAGCCAGAAATATTCTTCAGCATGCAATATCATAGAATGAAATTAATTATTGAGACATGGGTCATGTGGGTTTATATATAAACCCACAAAAACGAGGAACATATTCATCTACAATCTTAACCCCACGACTCAAAGAAGCAGCGAAACAACTAAAAAATCTGAAAGACGTAACAATAAGAAAAGCCGACAAAACAGCAGCATATGTATTGATTCCTACCCATGAATACATGAACAAAATTAGCGACATCCTAAGTGACGACTCCAAATTTCAACGAATCACGAGGAACCCCGTAGAAGACCTTAAGCGGAGAGTAAACAAAACAATTACAGCAATCAACGCAAAGAAAGGTAGTGTGCATTTCAATAAACTTCAAGGCGACTATGGCTTAGGATATGCCTACGGCAATGTTAAGACGCATAAACCAGGTAACCCATTACGCCCTATAATCAGCCAAATACCAACCCCAACTTATCACCTGGCAAAGAAACTCAATGAACTCCTAACTCCATACACTCCAAGTAAGTTTAGTCTACAATCATCAGCAGATTTCCTAGAATTGATCAAATCTACCCAGCCCGATGGAATCATCGCTTCCCTGGACGTTGAATCCCTTTTTACCAACGTCCCAGTCGACACAACCATAGGAATGATACTGGACAGAGTATACAGAGACGAGAGCACCCCCAAATTAGACATACCTGAGCCATACTTGAAAAGTCTTCTCGAAGCATGTACAAAGGAAGCCCCTTTCATCAGTCCACAAGGAGACATGTATTTACAAATAGACGGAGTAGCAATGGGCTCCCCCTTAGGAGTTTTATTTGCTAATTTTTATATGGGAACCATCGAAGATAGGGTCTTCAGTAGCAGACAAAAACCAACTGTATACTGCCGTTATGTAGATGACATATTCGTAATAGTAAAAGACTCAGATGAACTAATTGACCTAAAAAGACACCTAGAGAGAGAGTCAGTACTCCGATTTACACATGAAAATAGTGAAAATAACAGTCTGCCATTCTTGGATGTACTAATAACAAAAACAGGAACCTCTTTAAGCACCAACGTATATACCAAGCCCACCAACATAGGATTATGCCTGAACGGTAGAAGTGAGTGCCCCCAAAGATACAAAGCCAGTGTTCTCAATGCTTATATTCGTCGAGCGCTTACCCACTGCTCTGAATGGAGCAACGTGAGTAGAGAGTTTGAAAGAGTAACTCAGGTATTGGTGAACAACGGATATAGCAACGCGGAAATAAACGCTGCTATAAGAAGACACTTGGACCGTTGGTATAATTCAGAACCTAGAACAGAAACCACAACACCCCCAATAAAATTATATTACAAATCAACCATGCACAGTGAACATATAAAAGAGGAAAGAATAATGAAAGAAATAATCCGTAAAGGAGTAAAAAGCACTACTCCTAACCAAAACATAAACCTGATAATATTCTACAAAACCAAGAAGACTTCCGAACTCCTTATCAAAAACAGCCCGAAGCCGACGGAGAACCCTCTACAGCAGTCAAGCGTTGTATACGTGTACACTTGCCCCCACGAAGGATGTAACCTTCAATGTAAGTACATAGGTATGACGTCGACCAAGCTGACGAGGCGTTTGACATGCCATCTTCAATCTGGTGCCCCTAGGAATCACATGAGACAAGCCCATGACATTACTCTAACAAGAGAAATGTTGAACAAGAATACTTGCATAATAGACAAAACCCAAGATTCAAGAAGATCAGAAATTCTTGAGGCAATTCACATAAGAATAGAGCGACCTACCATGAACACCCAAATCACGGAACTATTTACTCTACCCACCATGAGAGTAAGGACAAGACAAGAACATATCGATGCCAACACAGAAGACAATGTCCAACATAACAGGCCAATTACACTGGATTAATCTTTGTGTTTGGATAGGAGATGCCTCGTATGGGCCAATAAGCCTTCTGCAGCCCCTATGTTTATCCCTTATGTATCCCCCCATGTTTTCACCTTCATTGTATTATCACCTGACCTAATGCGGGTATAAAATCAACTAGTATTGTAAGATCTGTTCACTTGAGAATGAACCATGGAGGTTCGAAACGTCGTGCAAATTATACAAATAAGTGTAATACACTCTATAGTAAATCACTTCTTTTCTTCACCTTAAAAGTACGAAAATGAGTTTTGGAGAACTCCTATTTCAATTAAGCCCTGATGCTAAGAAAATAGTTAGAGGGATAGAAGCCCTAAACCAGAAAATAATAAATACAGAATATGCGGTCATATTCAATGAAACATATATATATATATATATATATATATATATATATATATATATATATATATATATATATATATATATATATGTCGTACCTAGTAGCCAGAACGCACTTCTGAGCCTACTATGCAAGGCCCGATTTGCCTAATAAGCCAAGTTTTCATGAATTAATATATTTTCTCTAATTTTTTCTTATGAAATGATAAAGCTACCAATTTCATTATGTATGAGGTCAATTTGTTGTTATTGGAATTAAAATTAACGTAGATATATGACCGAACCTAACCAACCCTACCTAACCTAACCTAACCTATCTCTATAGGTTAGGTTCGGTTAGGTAGCCAAAGAAAGTTAGGTTAGGTTAGGTTAGGTAGGTTAGGTAGTCGAAAAACAATTATTTCATGAAAACTTGGCTTATGAGGCAAATTTGGCCTTGCATAGTAGGCTGAGAAGTACGTTCTGGCTACTAGGTACGACATATTATATATATATATATATATATATATATGTCGTACCTAATAGCCAGAACGCACTTCTCAGCCTACTATTCAAGGCCCGATTTGCCTAATAAGCCAAGTTTTCATGAATTAATATTTTTTCGTCTACCTAACCTACCTAACCTAACCTAACCTAGCTTTTTTGGCTACCTAACCTAACCTTACCTATAAATATAGGTTAGGTTAGGTTAGGTAGGGTTGGTTAGGTTCGGTCATATATCTACGTTAATTTTAACTCCAATAAAAAAAAATTGACCTCATACATAGAGAAAAGGGTTGCTTTATCATTTCATAAGAAAAAAATTATAGTAAATATATTAATTCAGGAAAACTAGGCTTATTAGGCAAATCGGGCCTTGAATAGTAGGCTGAGAAGTGAGTTCTGGCTACTAGGTACGACATATATATATATATATATATATATATATATATATATGTCGTACCTAGTAGCCAGAACGCACTTCTCAGCCTACTATTTTAGGCCCGATTTGCCTAATAAGCCAAGTTTTCCTGAATTAGTATATTTTCTCTAATTTTTTTCTTATGAAATAATAAAGCTACCCATTTCATTATGTATGAGGTCAATTTTTTTTTATTGGGGTTAAAATTAACGTAGATATATGACCGAACCTAACCAACCCTACCTAACCTAACCTAACCTATCTTTATAGGTTAGGTTAGGTTAGGTAGCCGAAAAAGTTAGGTTAGGTTAGGTTAGGTTAGGTAGGTTAGGTAGTCGAAAAACAATTAATTCATGAAAACTTGGCTTATTAGGCAAATCGGGCCTTGCATAGTAGGCTGAGAAGTGAGTTCTGGCTACTAGGTACGACATATATATATATATATATATATATATGTCGTACCTAATAGCCAGAACGCACTTGTCAGCCTACTATGCAAGGCCCGATTTGCCTAATAAGCCAAGTTTTCCTGAATTAATTTATTTTCTCTATTTTTTTCTTATGAAGTGATAAATCTACCCATTTCATTATGTATGTTGTCAATTTCTTTTTTTTGGAGTTTAAATTAACGTAGATATATGACCAAACCTAACCAACCCTACCTAACCTAACCTAACCTATCTTCATAGGTTAGGTTAGGTTAGGTAGCCGAAAAAGTTAGGTTAGGTTAGGTTAGGTAGGTTAGGTAGTCGAAAAACAATTAATTCATGAAAACTTGGCTTATTAGTCAAATTGGGCCTTGCATAGTAGGCTGATAAGTGAGTTCTGGGTACTAGGTATGACATATATATATATATATATATATATATATATATATATATATATATATATTATATATATATATTAGTATTTTGGTAGCAGTCTTTCCTGTAGACATATATTATTAAATATGACCGAAAAAGTAAGATTAATAATTCTAACATGAATTTTCTCAATCATTTGTACATTTCTTTTCACTGTTGGAGGTAATTCAAAAATCAATTCTCCAAAATTCATTTTTATTTCTAGTCTGACGCGACACTTGAGCGCGTTTCGTAAAACTTATTACATTTTCAAAGACTTTACACATACACAACTGAATAGAACTTATATATCTCCGATTTTGTTTATATCTACATTTGAGTGAGATGGATGGGGTGAGGTGGTATTTAATAGGGTATTAATTTCATCAACACAAGACAGAACACGAAACAATGGGTATTGAAATGGAAGTGATTGTAGAAAGCCTATTGGTCCATATTTCTTGATGCTTCTATATTGGAGCGGAGTCTTGAGGTGGGTAGAATATAGTTGTGCATTAATTGGCTGTTGATTGCTGGTGTTGATTTCTTAATGTGCAGTGCCTCGCAAACGTCAAGCCGTCTGCTATCGCTGTATCTATCGATGATTTCTGTGTTGTTTACTAGGATTTCTCTGGCGATGGTTTGGTTGTGGGAAGAGATTATATGTTCCTTAATGGAGCCCTGTTGCTTATGCATCGTTAAACGCCTAGAAAGAGATGTTGTTGTCTTGCCTATATACTGGGTTTTTTGGAGCTTACAGTCCCCAAGTGGGCATTTGAAGGCATAGACGACGTTGGTCTCTTTTAAAGCGTTCTGCTTTGTGTCTGGAGAGTTTCTCATGAGTAGGCTGGCCGTTTTTCTGGTTTTATAGTAAATCGTCAGTTGTATCCTCTGATTTTTGTCTGTAGGGATAACGTTTCTATTAACGATATCTTTCAGGACCCTTTCCTCCGTTTTATGAGCTGTGGAAAAGAAGCTCCTGTAAAATAGTCTAATAAGGGGTATAGGTGTTGTGTTAGTTGTCTCTTCAGAGGTTGCATGGCGTTTCACTTTCCTTCTTATGATGTCTTCGACGAAACCATTGGAGAAGCCGTTGTTGCCTTATCCTACAGAGTTCTTCGTCGACTTGCTTCCATTCTGAGCTGTGGCTGAGAGCACGGTCGACATATGCGTTAACAACACTCCTCTTGTACCTGTCTGGGCAGTTGCTGTTGGCATTTAGGCACATTCCTATGTTCGTTTCCTTAGTGTAGACTGCAGTGTGGAAACCTCCGCTCTTTTCCATGACTGTTAAATCTAGAAAGGGCAGCTTCCCATCCTTTTCCATCTCGTAAGTGAAACGCAGCACGGAATTCTGCTCAAATGCCTCCTTCAGCTCCTGCAGATGTCTGACATCAGGTACCTGTGTAAAAATGTCGTCAACATACCTGCAGTATATGGCCGGTTTCAAGTTCATGTCGACTAAGACTTTTTGCTCGATGGTACCCATGTAGAAGTTTGCAAACAGGACACCTAGGGGAGAACCCATGGCGACCCCATCTACTTGCTTATACATGTGCCCATCCGGGCTCAAGAAGGGTGCCTCTTTAGTACAAGCTTTGAGTAGTTTCCTCAGAATATTTTCTGGTATGTCAAGAGGAGTACAGGCTGGATCACGATACACTCTGTCGGCTATCATCCCGATTGTCTCGTCCACAGGTACGTTTGGTAAACAGCGATTCTACGTCCAACGAGGCTCTTATCCCTGTGGCCCGTGTGCCCCGCAGTAAGTCAACAAATTCCTTTGCAGACTTCAGGCTGAAGGCACAAGGAACATAAGGAGTCAGCAGGCCGTTGAGTCGCTTCGCCAGTCTGTACGTGGGTGTGGGTATCTGGCTAATGATTGGCCGAAGTGGGTTTCCAGGCTTGTGTGTCTTGACATTTCCATACGCATATCCAGCCACTGATACAGATAATGGCTCCAAAGAGCCTCCACTCACGGGCTCACCATAGCCCGTGCTACTTGGAACTTGTTCCGAGTAGCTGAATCTATAACAACAACATTCCTCATCACAATCGACTTGAGAATGGTCCAGGACGGACCGAAACGTCGTCGTCCCTTCACCTTCTAGTGTCTAGTCTTAATCTCCCCATATATTTTGACCATGAATGTACGCGGGTCTGGAACAACACATCTTAATTCCCAGTACAAGTGTAACAGATCCAACAGAGTAGGTGTAAATACCTGGTGAAGTCAGACACATATTCGGGCCGCTCGTATTCACCACCGTCCCCGCCCTACTGAAGCCAGATGGCAAGTACACGAGCTCTCAGGAACTCACTAAATTAAAAACTGTGTTAGTATACCAGCAACTTTTCGTCTCTTGGTTCTGTTTATTCATCTGCAGGGAAGTATTTTGTTCTTGATCTCTCTATATGCTCTTTCAGTTGTGCCAATCGGCTTATGGAGTGGCTCTTTTGCTGGAGCTGTTTCGACGGTGTGCCTGTGGTCGAGAGGGGCTCTTGACGTGTCATTGTTGTTCCTGTTGTCCTTTGTTCCACATGTAGTGGGTTTTGGTGTATGTATTTGTTGGTGACTACATCTGAGCTCTGTGGTGTGTGTGTGTGTGTGACGTGTGTGTGACGTGTGTGTGTGTGTGTGACGTGTGTGTGTGACGTGTGTGTGACGTGTGTGTGACGTGTGTGTGACGTGTGTGTGGCGTGTGTGTGTGTGTGTGTGTGTGTGTGTGTGTGTGTGTGTGTGTGTGTGTGTGTGTGTGTGTGTGTGTGTGTGTACTCACCTATATGTACTCACCTATATGTGCTTGCAGGATCGAGCATTGACTCTTGGATCCCGCCTTTCTAGCTATCGGTTGTTTACAGCAATGACTCCTGTCCCATTTCCCTATCATACCTAGTTTTAAAAGTATGAATAGTATTTGCTTCCACAACCTGTTCCCCAAGTGCATTCCATTTTTCTACTACTCTCACGCTAAAAGAAAATTTCCTAACATCTCTGTGACTCATCTGAGTTTCCAGTTTCCACCCATGTCCCCTCGTTCTGTTATTATTACGTGTGAACATTTCATCTATTTCCACTTTATCAATTCCCCTGAGTATTTTATATGTCCCTATCATATCTCCTCTCTCCCTTCTTTTCTCTAGTGTCGTTAGGTTCAGTTCCTTCAGCCGCTCTTCATATCCCATCCCTCGTAACTCTGGGACAAGCCTCGTGGCAAACCTCTGAACCTTCTCCAGTTTCTTTATGTGTTTCTTCAGGTGGGGGCTCCATGATGGCGCGGCATACTCCAAGACGGGTCTCACGTAGGCAGTGTAAAGTGCCCTAAAAGCTTCCTCATTTAGGTTTCTGAATGAAGTTCTAATTTTCGCCAGTGTAGAGTACGCTGCTGTCGTTATCCTATTTATATGTGCCTCAGGAGTTAGATTAGGTGTCACATCCACTCCCAGGTCTCTTTCTCGAATCGTTACAGGTAGGCTGTTCCCCTTCATTGTGTACTGTCCCTTTGGTCTCCTGTCACCTGATCCCATTTCCATAACTTTACATTTACTGGTGTTAAACTCCAGTAGCCATTTCCCTGACCATCTCTGCAGCCTGTTTAAGTCCTCTTGGAGGATCCTACAATCCTCATCTGTCACAACTCTTCTCATTAATTTTGCGTCATCCGCAAACATTGACATGTGTGTGTGTGTGTGTGTGTGTGTGACGTGTGTGTGACGTGTGTGTGTGTGTGTGTGTGTGTGTGTGTGTGTGTGTGTGTGTGTGTGTGTGTGTGTGTGTGTGTGTGTGTGTGTGTGTGTGTGTGTGACGTGTGTGTGTGTGTGTGTGTGTGTGTGTGATGCTGTATATTTAGCATTTGTGCCTGCAGGAGAGCGCTGTTAGCTCTTGGACCCCACCTCTCTATCCTTTGGGTTGTCTAAAGTAGTAGGGATGGCAACGCACAGGTAACTTTTTTGGGGGGGAAAAAGTTACCTGTGTGAGACATGGTTTTCAGGTCCAAAGGGGAAAAAGTTATCTGTGTGAGCCATGGTTTTCAGGTAAATTTAGAAATTCGTGTTTGTGAGCCAGGGTTTTTCAGGCGAATTTTTCAGTCACAGATTTTAGAAGTAAGGATTTCTTATGATGAAAATAATTTCCGAGACATAGAAGTTTGTTAAGGGCTTATGGAGAAATTCAAATATCGTGTGTAGCGCTTTAGGGTTTCCAGGAGAACTCTACGGACATATTTTACCTGTTTTCAACTTACAAAATCGTCTATGTAAGCCATAGTTTTTCATGTAAATTTAGAAAGTTACCTGTGTGAGCCAGGGTTTTCAGGTCTCGTACCTCACACCCCCTCCCTCCCCCTTACTTCGCAATCTCTCGCGTCACCTTTATTTACCTTAGGCCCTGCCAGCCAGACGCTTCTTGTAGGTCGCCTCTTATCATATCTTATCTTATCTTCTCCATAATATCTGGACCGTCCCTCCTCTCTCTCTCTCTCCTTTCATTCAGTTCAGCTATTTTCTGACATCATATGTTTGCTCCTTTTCATTAAGCAACTCAGTTTTACACAAATAAATCGTGTTAGTAAGCAAGTTCTAGCTCACGTTCCCTGCCTTAGTCCCCTGTCGTATAATGAATACTATCATTCCAATCCCACTAAAATTTAAAAATTATCATATTTCAAACGTATTTCAATACAGTAATTTAGTTACAAGCTCCAGCGCTTGTCCTCCGCCTTAGCTCTCTCTCGTATCTTCGTTAATACCTATTCAAATTCCCCGAAATTTCTACCCGCTGTATTTCAGACATAGTTTAGTAAATGCAAACAATTATCAAACTCTAGCTCTAGTCCCCAGCTTAGTTCATTTGTACAAAATCATTAGTAACAGTCCAAATTCCCTGAAATTTAAATCCTCTGTATTTCAGACACAGTAAATAAGATCAAGTCCATTACCGAGCTCCAGCTCTTGTACCCCACCTTACTCCCCTCGCGTGTCTTCAGTAATATCCTATCAAATTCCCTGAAATTTATACTCTCTGTATTTCGGACATAGTAAATAAGATCAAAACAGTTATCGAGCTCCAGCTCTCGTCCCCGCCTTAGTTCTCTTTCGTATCTTTAAATAACCCATCAAATTCCCTGAAATTTATACTCTCTATATTCGGACATAGTAAATAAGATCAAGTCAGTTACTGAGCTCCAGCTCTCGTCCCCCTTAGTTCTCTTTCGTATCTTTGTAAATAACCCATCAATTTCCCTGAAATTTTTACCCTCTGTATTTCAGACATAGTAAATATGAAGTAAACAATTATAAAACTCTAGCTCTTGTCCTCTGTCCAAGCTCACTTTTGTAAATTCATTACTCTCAGTCCAAATCACCCTGAGATTTTAACACCCAACTACATTTTCAGACATAGTAAATAAAAACCAGTTCAGTTATCAAGTTTCAACTCTTATGCCCCAGCTTAGTTCATTTTGTACAAGTTCTTTATTTTTCCAACTAAATCACCCTGAGATTTAAGATCACCTTATTTTCTAACGTAGTAAAATTAATCTGGACATTAGCCAAGCTCCATTTCCTCAGTCTTAGATCATCGAACATAATTATATCCGATCAAGTCCCTCTCCAGCTTAACTCTTATCCGAGTACACACATAACCCCAACCTGTGTAATTATCTTTCACCCCCTCCCACCTTCCTCCATCTCATCTCACTTTACCCTTTCCCTCCCTTACCTTCTCATCCCCAACTTATCCAAACCTTCAATAATCGTACTGTATTTGCATATTTTCTCTATATTCACTGTGTTCTTCGTATTCTCATCCGTGTTCACTCCATGCTCTTCAAATGTTCACAGTCCCATTCAGTTCATATTTTCACAAGTATCTCCATTTTTTCTGTAATCTTTCTCTTAGTCTCATTATGTTCTCTACAAATTCTAGTCATATTTTCTATGTTTTCATGTACATCATATGTTCTCTGTACAACTTTTATACTCAATATTCATGCTAACTTCCATATTTTGTGTTCTTTGTCAATAATCATGTTCCTCTACAAGTTCATGTTCCTCACAAGATCACTTCGTTTTTCACCATCACTTACATGTTTTCTACATTCTTTGTCATATTCTCCATGTTCTTCACAAGTCCATTGTTCATTCTTTGTATTCCCAATTCTCCTTATCATGTTTTCATGTTCTCTGTAAGTTCATATTCCCAGCATGTTCACTGTATTCATCAACTTTTCTTACATGTGTTCTTTGCCATGTTCCCCATATGTTCTCTGGGTTTTTCCCCTTACATGTTATTTAACGTTCCTTAACTAAAAAAATCTTTCGCCAATCAACTAAAAACATAGTCACTTTCGTCATTTCTCAACTAAACTTATTATCCAGTCAACTAAAAATAGTCAGAAATAGCCTCGTTCAACACTGTTCTTAACTAAAACAACCTTTCTCTTAGCTGAAAATTGTCAAAGGAAACTTCTTTCAGCACTTTCTTAACAGCCGCTATGTTTCATCAAGAAAAAATTGTCAAAGGAAACTTTCCAAAACTGTTCATAACTAGCTTTTATCCATCGTCAATCAACTAAATAATAACTTTCATCATTTCTTAACTAAACTTATTCCCCAGTCATCAGAAAATAGCCGTGTTTTTCATGTTTCATTGTCATTTCATAACTAAAATTATCCATCAATCAACAGAAAAAGCCATGTTCATCATGTTTTGTCTTTTTGCTTAACTAAAATTATGTTTTGTCAAGTAAGAAAAAATAACCAAAGATATCTTTCATCGCTGTTCTTAACTGACATTATACTTTGGGGAGCACAAAAATAGTCTCCCTCGTCATGTTTTGTTTTTTCCTTAACTAAAGTATTCATCAGTCAACTAAAAATAGTTGCTTCATCATGTTTCCTTGTCATTTCTTAACTGAAATATCACTTCTCTCATTTAAAATAGTCATGTGTAGCCTCTTTCCAACACTGTTCTTAACTAAAGTAACCTTTCACTTCGCTAAAATAGTCATATTCATCATTGTTCCTAACTAAATTATATGTCGTTAAGTAAGAAATATAGTCAAAGACACTCTTCGAGACATCAAGGACTTACTCAAAGACATCAAAGTTACACTCTAAGACATCCTTTCAGACATCAAAGACATCCTTTAAGACTTCAATGGGACTCTTCGAGATATCAAAAGGCACTCTCAAACACTCAAAAATTTACTTGCATCCTCAAAGTTATTCTCAGAGGCATAAAAGTCATTCTCAGAGCTATCAAAATTATTCTCGATGTCATCAAAAAGTATTTTCTCGTTCATCAAAGTTAATCTCAGAGTTAACAAAGGTAATCTCTAACTCACTCTCGTACATCAAAGTTGATCTCAGAGTTAACAAAGGTAATCTCAGAGTTATCCAAAGATATTCTTATGTCCACAAAAGTTATTCTGAGCTATCAAAGTTAATCTCAAACATCTCCGTTCATAAAAGTTATTCTCTAAGAGCTATCAAAAGTTATTCTCAGTCATCAAAGTTATTCTCTAAGAGCTATCAAAAGTTATTCTCAGTCATCAAAGTTATTCCAAGAGACGTCAAAGTTAATCCAAGACATCATCTTTCATCAAAGATATTCTCTCTAAGCCATCAATGTTCTTCTCTAAGACATAAAAGTTATTCTCTATGTCATCAAAAAGTTATTCTCTGAGCTAACAAAATACTACTCATGTTCTCAAAGACGTTCTCCAATTCATCAAAGTTGTTTCAAAGACATCAAAGTTAATCTCAGAGTTATCCAAAGACATTCTCAAAGTCATCTAAAGTTATTCTCTAAGACATCAAAGTTATTCTAAGAGTTATCAAAAGTTAATCTTGGTCATCAAAGACATTCTCTAAGCCCTCAAAGTTATTCTCTAAGACAACAAAGTCATTCCCAGAGTCATCAAAAAGTTATTCTTCGAAACATAAAATTTGCTCTGTAAGATATCTTCGTTCATCAAACTTGTTCTCAGAGTCATCAAATGTTATTCTCGAAGTCATCAAAGATATTTTCCGAGACATCTAAAGTTAATTTCTATGATATAAAAGTTATTCTCAGAGACATCTAAAGTTAATCTTGCTCATCAAAGTTGTTCTCTAAGACATAAAAGTTATTCTCAGAGTCATCAAAGTGATCTCTAATTCACCTTCGTTCTCCCAAAGTTGTTCTCTAAGACACCTTCGTTCATCAAAGAAACTCTCCTTCTTCCATCATGATATTCTTTAAGACATCTTCAGTCATAAAATTTCTCTCCAAAATGTAACTAGTTCAGCTTTTCATACCAAACCTGCTTTTCTGTTAAAACATATTTTCTTAGTTGCTTTACCCTAAAACTGTTCTCTGAACTACACTGTTCAAACCTACGTAACCTATCCTCTCCACCCAATGTTACTTAGTTAACGTAACGTTCCTAAACCTAACTTTACCTATCCTAACATAACTTACCTTACCTTACCTAACTTTACCTATCTTACCTAACTTAACCTGCATAACCTAACTTTACCTATGTTACCTTACCTTACCTATCTTACCTAACCTAACCTAACTTTACCTATGTTACCTTACCTTACCGTACCTTACCTATCTTACCTAACTTAACCTAACTTTACCTATGTTACCTTACCTTACCTATCTTACCTAACTTAACCTGCATAACCTAACTTTACCTATGTTACCTTACCTTACCTATCTTACCTAACCTAACCTAACTTTACCCTATGTTACCTTACCTTACCTTACCTTACCTATCTTACCTAACTTAACCTGCATAACCTAACTTTACCTATGTTACCTTACCTTACCTATCTTACCTAACTTAACCTGCATAACCTAACTTTACCTATGTTACCTTACCTTACCTATCTTACCTAACTTAACCTGCATAACCTAACTTTACCTATGTTACCTTACTCTTACCTATCTTACCTAACTTAACCTGCATAACCTAACTTTACCTATGTTACCTTACCTTACCTAACTTAACCTGCATAACCTAACTTTACCTATGTTACCTTACCTTACCTATCTTACCTAACCTAACCTAACTTACCTATGTTACCTTACCTTACCTTACCTATCTTACCTAACCTAACCTAACTTTACCTATGTTACCTAACTTAACCTTCATAACCTAACTTTACCTATTCCTAACATAACTTACCTTACCTTCCCTATCTTACCTAACTTTACCTATCCTAACATAACTTATCTTACCTACCTTACCTAACCTTAACCTGCTTAACCTAATTTACCTTACTTTACCTAACTTATATAACTTATCTTACCTATCCTAACGTAACCTAACTTGCTTACCTAACTTAATCTTACATTCCCAAACTGATGTATCCTAACTTATCTAGTCAAACCAGACATGATCTAACTTACATAAGTATTCCTTCTTGTCTTTGTGTTTCGTCAATCATTGTCTCATATTCATTAACTCATTTCATTAGTTAATTTCTCAAATGGTCACTTATGCATTTCAAGTGCTATTTGTTAGAGATTGGATATTTAAGCATTTCAAAGAATTTTTGTTATATATGGGCATTTACTCATTTCAAGGGATAATTTCTCAAATGGACGTTTTTGCATTTCAAGTGTTATTTGTTTAAGATTGGGTGTTTAACCATTTCAAAGGATTTTTGTTATATTTGGGAACTTACTCGTTTCAAGGGCTAATTTCTCAAATGGTCATTTTTGCAGATCAAGGGTTATTTGTTAAGTTCATCAAGTTGCCCATAAGTTGTATTTAGTAGGTTCTATCATATGTTCTTATTCCCAACCCCTTAACCTAACCTCTTGTAATCGTAGTGTATTTGGTAGGTTCTATCTTATGTTCTTATTCCCCAACCCTTTAACCTAACCTCTTGTAATCGTAGTGTATTTAGTAGGTTCTATCAGATGTTCTTATTCCCCAACCCTTTAACCTAACCTTTCAGATGTAGTGTATTGTGTTTTTGACGTATTTGTTGAATATATTATCCTTTTCCTAACCTTTCAGATGTAGTTTGTTTCTCCTTTTTGTATATTTTTACCCAAACCTTCTTTCCTTCTTTTACTTTGATTCTCCTACTCCTTCTAACCCTCCTTTTCTATCTCTCTCCCTTATTTCTTTCTCTTCCTCCCCCTCTCTCTCACTCATTTGCTCAAATGCTCTCTTCCTCTCAAATTCAAGTCTTAATGCTCCCATTCTCACACCCTCACTCTCATTCACTTAGTTTTTTCTTTTCTCAAATTCAAGTCTTAGTGCTCCCATGCCCACACTCTCTCTAATTCTCTCTTCTTTGGTCCCATTTTCTTCCGCCCCCTCTCTCTTACTCCTTGCTCTTCTTTCATGCTCTCACTCCCTTGAGCTCTTGTTTCTCAATTTCAAGTCTTAGTAGATCTGATTCTTTACTATTGTAATTTTTATTATTACTATGATAAAGAATGAACTTACATGTGAAAACAAAGTAAAAGAAGGAAAGAAGGTTTGGGTAAAAATATACAAAAAGGAGAAACAAAACTACATCTGAAAGGTTAGGAAAAGGATAATATATTCAACCAAATACGTCAAAAACACAATACACTACATCTGAAAGGTTAGGTTAAAGGGTTGGGGAATAAGAACATATGATAGAACCTACTAAATACACTACGATTACAAGAGGTTAGGTTAAAGGGTTGGGGAATAAGAACATAAGATAGAACCTACCAATACACTACGATTACAAGAGGTTAGGTTAAGGGGTTGGGGAATAAGAACATATGATAGAACCTACTAAATATAACTTATGGGCAACTTGATGAACTTTAACAAATAACCCTTGATCTGCAAAAATGACCATTTGAGAAATTAGCCCTTGAAACGAGTAAGTTCCCATATATAACAAAAATCCTTTGAAATGGTTAAACACCCAATCTTAAACAAATAACACTTGAAATGCAAAAACGTCCATTTGAGAAATTATCCCTTGAAATGAGTAAATGCCCATATATAAACAAAAATTCTTTGAAATGCTTAAATATCCAATCTCTAACAAATAGCACTTGAAATGCATAAGTGACCATTTGAGAAATTAACTAATGAAATGAGTAAATGAATATGAGACAATGATTGACGAAACACAAAGACAAGAAGGAATACTTATGTAAGTTAGATCATGTCTGGTTTGACTAGATAAGTTAGGATACATCAGTTTGGGAATGTAAGATTAAGTTAGGTAAAGCAAGTTAGGTTATGTTAGGATAGGTAAGATAAGTTATATAAGTTAGGTAAAGTAAGGTAAATTAGGTTAAGCAGGTTAAGTTAGGTAAGGTAGGTAAGATAAGTTATGTTAGGATAGGTAAAGTTAGGTAAGATAGGGAAGGTAAGGTAAGTTATGTTAGGATAGGTAAAGTTAGGTTATGAAGGTTAAGTTAGGTAACATAGGTAAAGTTAGGTTAGGTTAGGTAAGATAGGTAAGGTAAGGTAAGGTAACATAGGTAAAGTTAGGTTAGGTTAGGTAAGATAGGTAAGGTAAGGTAACATAGGTAAAGTTAGGTTATGCAGGTTAAGTTAGGTAAGATAGGTAAGGTAAGGTAACATAGGTAAAGTTAGGTTAAGTTAGGTAAGATAGGTAAGGTACGGTAAGGTAAGGTAACATAGGTAAAGTTAGGTTAGGTTAGGTAAGATAGGTAAGGTAAGGTAACATAGGTAAAGTTAGGTTATGCAGGTTAAGTTAGGTAAGATAGGTAAAGTTAGGTAAGGTAAGGTAAGTTATGTTAGGATAGGTAAAGTTAGGTTTAGGAACGTTACGTTAACTAAGTAACATTGGGTGGAGAGGATAGGTTACGTAGGTTTGAACAGTGTAGTTCAGAGAACAGTTTTAGGGTAAAGCAACTAAGAAAATATGTTTTAACAGAAAAGCAGGTTTGGTATGAAAAGCTGAACTAGTTACATTTTGGAGAGAAATTTTATGACTGAAGATGTCTTAAAGAATATCATGATGGAAGAAGGAGAGTTTCTTTGATGAACGAAGGTGTCTTAGAGAACAACTTTGGGAGAACGAAGGTGAATTAGAGATCACTTTGATGACTCTGAGAATAACTTTTATGTCTTAGAGAACAACTTTGATGAGCAAGATTAACTTTAGATGTCTCTGAGAATAACTTTTATATCATAGAAATTAACTTTAGATGTCTCGGAAAATATCTTTGATGACTTCGAGAATAACATTTGATGACTCTGAGAACAAGTTTGATGAACGAAGATATCTTACAGAGCAAATTTTATGTTTCGAAGAATAACTTTTTGATGACTCTGGGAATGACTTTGTTGTCTTAGAGAATAACTTTGAGGCTTAGAGAATGTCTTTGATGACCAAGATTAACTTTTGATAACTCTTAGAATAACTTTGATGTCTTAGAGAATAACTTTAGATGACTTTGAGAATGTCTTTGGATAACTCTGAGATTAACTTTGAGAATGTCTTTGGATAACTCTGAGATTAACTTTGATGTCTTTGAAACAACTTTGATGAATTGGAGAACGTCTTTGAGAACATGAGTAGTATTTTGTTAGCTCAGAGAATAACTTTTTGATGACATAGAGAATAACTTTTATGTCTTAGAGAAGAACATTGATGGCTTAGAGAGAATATCTTTGATGAAAGATGATGTCTTGGATTAACTTTGACGTCTCTTGGAATAACTTTGATGACTGAGAATAACTTTTGATAGCTCTTAGAGAATAACTTTGATGACTGAGAATAACTTTTGATAGCTCTTAGAGAATAACTTTGATGACTGAGAATAACTTTTGATAGCTCTTAGAGAATAACTTTTATGAACGGAGATGTTTGAGATTAACTTTGATAGCTCAGAATAACTTTTGTGGACATAAGAATATCTTTGGATAACTCTGAGATTACCTTTGTTAACTCTGAGATCAACTTTGATGTACGAGAGTGAGTTAGAGATTACCTTTGTTAACTCTGAGATTAACTTTGATGAACGAGAAAATACTTTTTGATGACATCGAGAATAATTTTGATAGCTCTGAGAATGACTTTTATGCCTCTGAGAATAACTTTGAGGATGCAAGTAAATTTTTGAGTGTTTGAGAGTGCCTTTTGATATCTCGAAGAGTCCCATTGAAGTCTTAAAGGATGTCTTTGATGTCTGAAAGGATGTCTTAGAGTGTAACTTTGATGTCTTTGAGTAAGTCCTTGATGTCTCGAAGAGTGTCTTTGACTATATTTCTTACTTAACGACATATAATTTAGTTAGGAACAATGATGAATATGACTATTTTAGCGAAGTGAAAGGTTACTTTAGTTAAGAACAGTGTTGGAAAGAGGCTACACATGACTATTTTAAATGAGAGAAGTGATATTTCAGTTAAGTAATGACAAGGAAACATGATGAAGCAACTATTTTTAGTTGACTGATGAATACTTTAGTTAAGGAAAAAGACAAAACATGACGAGGGAGACTATTTTTGTGCTCCCCAAAGTATAATGTCAGTTAAGAACAGCGATGAAAGATATCTTTGGTTATTTTTTCTTACTTGACAAAACATAATTTTAGTTAAGCAAAAAGACAAAACATGATGAACATGGCTTTTTCTGTTGATTGATGGATAATTTTAGTTATGAAATGACAATGAAACATGAAAAACACGGCTATTTTCTGATGACTGGGGAATAAGTTTAGTTAAGAAATGATGAAAGTTATTATTTAGTTGATTGACGATGGATAAAAGCTAGTTATGAACAGTTTTGGAAAGTTTCCTTTGACAATTTTTTCTTGATGAAACATAGCGGCTGTTAAGAAAGTGCTGAAAGAAGTTTCCTTTGACAATTTTCAGCTAAGAGAAGGGTTGTTTTAGTTAAGAACAGTGTTGAACGAGGCTATTTCTGACTATTTTTAGTTGACTGGATAATAAGTTTAGTTGAGAAATAATGAAAGTGACTATGTTTTTAGTTGATTGGCGAAAGATTTTTTTAGTTAAGGAACGTTAAATAACACGTAAGGGGAAAAACCCAGAGAACATATGGGGAACATGGCAAAGAACACATGTAAGAAAAGTTGATGAATACAGTGAACATGCTGGGAATATGAACTTACAGAAAACATGAAAACATGATAAGGAGAATAGGGAATACAAAGAATGAACAATGGACTTGTGAAGAACATGGAGAATATGACAAAGAATGTAGAAAACATGTAAGTGATGGTGAAAAACGAAGTGATCTTGTGAGGAACATGAACTTGTAGAGGAACATGATTATTGACAAAGAACACAAAATATGGAAGTTAGCATGAATATTGAGTATAAAAGTTGTACAGAGAACATATGATGTACATGAAAACATAGAAAATATGACTAGAATTTGTAGAGAACATAATGAGACTAAGAGAAAGATTACAGAAAAAATGGAGATACTTGTGAAAATATGAACTGAATGGGACTGTGAACATTTGAAGAGCATGGAGTGAACACGGATGAGAATACGAAGAACACAGTGAATATAGAGAAAATATGCAAATACAGTACGATTATTGAAGGTTTGGATAAGTTGGGGATGAGAAGGTAAGGGAGGGAAAGGGTAAAGTGAGATGAGATGGAGGAAGGTGGGAGGGGGTGAAAGATAATTACACAGGTTGGGGTTATGTGTGTACTCGGATAAGAGTTAAGCTGGAGAGGGACTTGATCGGATATAATTATGTTCGATGATCTAAGACTGAGGAAATGGAGCTTGGCTAATGTCCAGATTAATTTTACTACGTTAGAAAATAAGGTGATCTTAAATCTCAGGGTGATTTAGTTGGAAAAATAAAGAACTTGTACAAAATGAACTAAGCTGGGGCATAAGAGTTGAAACTTGATAACTGAACTGGTTTTTATTTACTATGTCTGAAAATGTAGTTGGGTGTTAAAATCTCAGGGTGATTTGGACTGAGAGTAATGAATTTACAAAAGTGAGCTTGGATAAAGGACAAGAGCTAGAGTTTTATAATTGTTTACTTCATATTTACTATGTCTGAAATACAGAGGGTAAAAATTTCAGGGAAATTGATGGGTTATTTACAAAGATACGAAAGAGAACTAAGGTGGGGACGAGAGCTGGAGCTCAGTAACTGACTTGATCTTATTTACTAACTTTGAAGTATGTCTGCTTTAAATTTCGGGGGAAAATTGATCTGTTACTAACGATCTTGTACAAATTAACTAAGGTGGAGGACGAGAGCTGGAGCTCGATAACTATTTTGATCTTATTTACGGTGCCTGAAATACAGAGGGTAAAAATTTCAGGGAAATTGATGGGTTATTTAAAAGATACGAAAGAGAACTAAGGCGGGGACGAGAGCTAGAGCTCGATAACTGTTTTGATCTTATTTACTATGTCCGAAATACAGAGAGTATAAATTTCAGGGAATTTGATGGGTTATTTAAAAGATACGAAAGAGAACTAAGGCGGGGACGAGAGCTGGAGCTCGATAACTGTTTTGATCTTATTTACTATGTCCGAAATACAGAGAGTATAAATTTCAGGGAATTTGATAGGATATTACTGAAGACACGCGAGGGGAGTAAGGTGGGGTACGAGAGTTGGAGCTCGGTAATGGACTTGATCTTATTTACTGTGTCTGAAATACAGAGGATTTAAATTTCAGGGAATTTGGACTGTTACTAATGATTTTGTACAAATGAACTAAGCTGGGGACTAGAGCTAGAATTTGATAATTGTTTGCATTTACTAAACTATGTCTGAAATACAGCGGGTAGAAATTTCGGGGAATTTGAATAGGTATTAATGAAGATACGAGAGAGAGCTAAGGCGGAGGACAAGCGCTGGAGCTCGGTAACTAAATTACTGTATTGAAATACGTTTGAAATATGATTATTTTTAAATTTTAGTGGCATTGGAATGATAGTATTCATTATACGACAGGGGACTAAGGCAGGGAACGTGAGCTAGAACTTGCTTACTAACACGATTTATTTGTGTAAAACTGAGTTGCTTAATGAAAAGGAGCAAACATATGATGTCAGAAAATAGCTGAACTGAATGAAAGGAGAGAGAGAGAGAGGAGGGACGGTCCAGATATTATGGAGAAGATAAGATAAGATATGATAAGAGGCGACCTACAAGAAGCGTCTGGCTGGCAGGGCCTAAGGTAAATAAAGGTGACGCGAGAGATTGCGAAGTAAGGGGGAGGGAGGGGGTGTGAGGTACGAGACCTGAAAACCCTGGCTCACACAGGTAACTTTCTAAATTTTCATGAAAAACTATGGCTTACATAGACGATTTTGTAAGTTGAAAACAGGTAAAATATGTCCGTAGAGTTCTCCTGGAAACCCTAAAGCGCTACACACGATATTTGAATTTCTCCATAAGCCCTTAACAAACTTCTATGTCTCGGAAATTATTTTCATCATAAGAAATCCTTACTTCTAAAATCTGTGACTGAAAAATTCGCCTGAAAAAACCCTGGCTCACAAACACAAATTTCTAAATTTACCTGAAAACCATGGCTCACACAGGTAACTTTTTCCCCTTTGGACCTGAAAACCATGGCTCACACAGATAACTTTTTCCCACCCCAAAAAAAGTTACCTGTGCGTTGCCATCCCTACTACTGTCTAATGTACTGCCAACCTATTTTCCTCTATGGCATTTGCTACATATATATTTCTCTCTCACACACATTCCAAGGTTGCAACCCATACCCACTATGGGTCGGGTACTCCTAGGTACTTGTTTATAGCAAGGTGAACAGACTCATCAGATGAAGACTAGACTAGACTCATCTAGTCTCCGTGGTGTAGTGGTAAGACACTCGCCTGGCGTTCCACGAGCGCTATGTCAGGGGTTCGTATCCTGGCCGGGGAGGATTTACTGGGCGCAATTCCTTAACTGTAGCCTCTGTTTAACGCAACAGTAAAATGTGTACTTGGATGAAAAAACGATTCTTCGCGGCAGGGGATCGTATTCCAGGGACCATAGGATTAAGGACTTGCCCGAAACGCTATGCGTACTAGTGGCTGTACAAGAATGTAACAACTCTTGTATATATCTCAAAAAAAAAAAAAACAAAAAAAAAAAAACTCATATGTGTTTCTTCCTTGATCGGGAATCGAAGCCCTTAGGACTACGACCTCCGAGAGCTGTCCACTTAAATGGCCTGCGCGCGTGTATGTGTGTGTACTCACCTATTTGTGTTTGCGGGGGTTGAACTTTGGCTCCTTGGTCCCGCCTCTATGGTGGACCAAAGAGCGCGCGCGTGTGTGTGTGTGTGTGTGTGTGCTTCACTGGTCCTGATTCTCCCTCGCTGTCCTCCCTCCAGTGTTTGCTAAATATTAGAGAGCGTCTCTGTGATTCTCAGTCACTCTTACCAAGTTATTAATAGTTATCATTGTTGGTACATTTCTACACGTTGCTAGCAATATTGTAATTTGCATTAATGTTGCAGTTACTGGTTGTGTTTTATTAAGTCGCTAACAACACCCTCCGTGGGTTCCAGAAACGAATACTCCACTACACTCCTGGCATAAGTAGCTCCAGTGAACGGAACCTAACAAGGGAACGACATGACAAGTTGCTGAGGGAATTGTGCCCCAAGCCTTGAGAAGAGTTCAAACCATTGAAATTGGTTAACGTTACCATAGGCTGGAGAGGCCTATGGTAAGGTTGACACTAGTGTTATCCACTCATTATTTGTGTGAGTTTATGACCATTGTGATAAATATGAAGAGGCTTAGGGAGGAAAGGAAATTTTAGAAAGCGCTAAGCCAGTATGACTATACAAGACTTGGAGGGGATATGAGGACAAGCACCTGGGATGGGACGGAGGGGAAGGCCTGGTGCCCAACCTCTTGGGCCATCGGGGATCGATCCACTATCTGCAAGAAGCAACACCGCCGCTGTCCCGACATATCTAGTGTACTTTACAGAGAAGCTATATTACGGGTTGTTAGGCATTGTTCTCACCACATAGACGGCCATTGTGGCATGATTAAACATGACACGAGCTTCAGCACTTCATCACAACTTGTTATTGGGTGGATATTATATAATGGGCAGAAAGTCTACGATGCTGAACAACCAGGAATAGTTTCTGTCTCTTTTAAAAGATGTTGCACGAGGCAGTAAAGATGTTGCACGAGGCGGTAAAGATGTTGCACGAGGCGGTAAAGATGTTGCACGAGGCAGTAAAGATGTTGCACGGGGCAGTAAAGATGTTGCACGAGGCGGTAAAGATGTTGCACGGGGCAGTAAAGATGTTGCACGAGGCAGTAAAGATGTTGCACGAGGCAGTAAAGATGTTGCACGAGGCAGTAAAGATGTTGCCCGAGGCAGTAAAGATGTTGCACGGGGCAGTAAAGATGTTGCCCGGGGCAGTAAAGATGTTGCCCGAGGCAGTAAAGATGTTGCACGGGGCAGTAAAGATGTTGCCCGGGGCAGTAAAGATGTTGCCCGGGGCAGTAAAGATGTTGCCCGAGGCAGTAAAGATGTTGCACGAGCCAGTAAGGATGTTGCCCGGGGCAATAAAGATGTTGCACGGGGCAGTAAAGATGTTGCACGAGGCAGTAAAGATGTTGCCCGAGGCAGTAAAGATGTTGCACGGGGCAGTAGAGATGTTGCCCGGGGCAGTAAAGATGTTGCCCGGGGCAGTAAAGATGTTGCCCGGGGCAGTAAAGATGTTGCCCGAGGCAGTAAAGATGTTGCCCGAGGCAGTAAAGATGTTGCACGAGCCAGTAAAGATGTTGCCCGGGGCAGTAAAGATGTTGCACGAGGCAGTAAAGATGTTGCACGAGGCGGTAAAGATGTTGCACGAGGCAGTAAAGATGTTGCACGGGGCAGTAAAGATGTTGCCCGGGGCAGTAAAGATGTTGCCCAGGGCAGTAAAGATGTTGCACGAGGCGGTAAAGATGTTGCACGAGGCAGTAAAGATGTTGCACGAGGCAGTAAAGATGTTGCACGAGGCAGTAAAGATGTTGCACGAGGCAGTAAAGATGTTGCCCGAGGCAGTAAAGATGTTGCACGGGGCAGTAAAGATGTTGCCCGGGGCAGTAAAGATGTTGCCCGGGGCAGTAAAGATGTTGCCCGAGGCAGTAAAGATGTTGCACGAGCCAGTAAAGATGTTGCCCGGGGCAGTAAAGATGTTGCACGGGGCAGTAAAGATGTTGCACAAGGCAGTAAAGATGTTGCACGAGGCAGTAAAGATGTTGCCCGAGGGAGTAAAGATGTTGCACGGGGCAGTAAAGATGTTGCACAAGGCAGTAAAGATGTTGCCCGAGGCAGTAAAGATGTTGCACGAGGCAGTAAAGATGTTGCCCGAGGGAGTAAAGATGTTGCACGGGGCAGTAAAGATGTTGCCCGTGGCAGTAAAGATGTTGCCCGTGGCAGTAAAGATGTTGCACGAGGCAGTAAAGATGTAGCACGGGGCAGTAAAGATGTTGCACGGGGCAATAAAGATGTTGCACGAGGCAGTAAAGATGTTGCACGAGGCGGTAAAGATGTTGCACGAGGCAGTAAAGATGTTGCACGGGGCAGTAAAGATGTTGCCCGGGGCAGTAAAGATGTTGCACGAGGCGGTAAAGATGTTGCACGAGGCAGTAAAGATGTTGCACGAGCCAGTAAAGATGTTGCCCGGGGCAGTAAAGATGTTGCACGAGGCAGTAAAGATGTTGCACGAGGCGGTAAAGATGTTGCACGAGGCAGTAAAGATGTTGCACGGGGCAGTAAAGATGTTGCCCGGGGCAGTAAAGATGTTGCCCAGGGCAGTAAAGATGTTGCACGAGGCGGTAAAGATGTTGCACGAGGCAGTAAAGATGTTGCACGAGGCAGTAAAGATGTTGCACGAGGCAGTAAAGATGTTGCACGAGGCAGTAAAGATGTTGCCCGAGGCAGTAAAGATGTTGCACGGGGCAGTAAAGATGTTGCCCGGGGCAGTAAAGATGTTGCCCGGGGCAGTAAAGATGTTGCCCGAGGCAGTAAAGATGTTGCACGAGCCAGTAAAGATGTTGCCCGGGGCAGTAAAGATGTTGCACGGGGCAGTAAAGATGTTGCACAAGGCAGTAAAGATGTTGCACGAGGCAGTAAAGATGTTGCCCGAGGGAGTAAAGATGTTGCACGGGGCAGTAAAGATGTTGCACAAGGCAGTAAAGATGTTGCCCGAGGCAGTAAAGATGTTGCACGAGGCAGTAAAGATGTTGCCCGAGGGAGTAAAGATGTTGCACGGGGCAGTAAAGATGTTGCCCGTGGCAGTAAAGATGTTGCCCGTGGCAGTAAAGATGTTGCACGAGGCAGTAAAGATGTAGCACGGGGCAGTAAAGATGTTGCACGGGGCAATAAAGATGTTGCACGAGGCAGTAAAGATGTTGCACGAGGCGGTAAAGATGTTGCACGAGGCAGTAAAGATGTTGCACGGGGCAGTAAAGATGTTGCCCGGGGCAGTAAAGATGTTGCCCAGGGCAGTAAAGATGTTGCACGAGGCGGTAAAGATGTTGCACGAGGCAGTAAAGATGTTGCACGAGGCAGTAAAGATGTTGCACGAGGCAGTAAAGATGTTGCACGGGGCAGTAAAGATGTTGCCCGTGGCAGTAAAGATGTTGCACGGGGCAGTAAAGATGTTGCACGGGGCAGTAAAGATGTTGCACGGGGCAGTCAATACAAAAGACTGGTGTAAGGCATGATATGGTTCCTGGGGCAGGATTGATCAAGTATTTCCGCCTCCTCTTACGAAACCTGTGTATCCTTCCTCAATCACGGTGGTTGTCTTTATTTATCAAACAATTTGTGAGCTCCGAAGCACTTCGAGGTAGTTCATAGCAATAATAACCTTCGGTTGTAAAGTTTCAAGTTTGTTAACGGTTTAATAAGTCTAAACAAAGTCGCCATGATTGATCAGAGATGTAGAGGTTCCGTAAGAGCCTGCGGAAATGTTTGATTAATCCACGACGGCTCGAAACTTTGTCACTTGTTATTTCACTTCAGTGCTTCAGCCTCGTTATAGTGATCTGTTCGCTGATCAATATGTATGACAGCGGTGAATCTCGTTTATTGATTGATGAAGATTAAGCCACCCATCATTGGACACTTTGACTAAACGGTAGAGCGACGGTCTCGCTTCATGCAGGTCGCCGTTCAATCCCTGATCGTCCAAGTGGTTGGGCACTACTCCTTCACTCCCCCCCCCCTGTCCCATCCCAAATCCTTATCCTGACCCCCTTCAAAGGGCTATAGTTGTAATGGCTTGGCGCTTTACCCTGATAAATATAAAATATAACTCACCCAAGAGGTGGCACGGGCATGAATAGCCCGTAAGTGGGAGCTCTTCTCACGTCGCAGCTAAACATTATTATTATTATTATAGCTTCTGTGTCGGGCCGCATCCTGTCCGCAACTGTGAGCAAATGGTAACATTTGTTGAGCATCACCGAGAGTTGTTGCAAGCAACAACTTGCAACGCTGCCGTGCAAGATTTTCCTGTCAGTGTTGATTGATTGATAAAGATTAAGCCACCCAAAAGGTGGCACGGGCATGAATAGCCCGTAATTCACGTCAGTGATATCCGTTGCAGTAAACCTTTACTATCTACAGGCATGTCTCTTCATGTTATTGATCTAATCAATACAAGACAATTGTGCAATGTGTAGAACTTTAATCAATATATCTTTTTCTTAGTTAGAAAACGCACCACGCACCTTATTAAATTCTCCAGTCTAATTCTTCACTTAGACTGGAGAAATTAGAGTCGCTATGAAGAGAGTTTGATTACAGAATTTAATTGTCAGGATATTACCGGGCGCCGCTGAAGTATGGAGTCATGTTTTGATCCCAGGAGACGAGAGTCTGGGCGGGACACCACTAAGAAGGCCCAAGACAGGCACGGCAACAGCTCAACGTCTTAGATGACAGACCTGTCACATATGGGGGCCTGACAGCTGAGCGGACAGCGCTCGGGATTCGTAGTGCTAAGGTTCCGGGTTCGATCCCCGCTGGAGGCGGAAACAAATAGGGCAGAGTTTCTTTCACCCTGATGTTCACCTAGCAGTAAATAGGTACCTGGGAGTTAGACAGCCGCTAAGGGCTGCATTCTGGGGGGGTGTAACACAAAGAGGGCCTGGTCGAGGACCGGGCCGCGGGGACGCTAAGCCCCGAGATCGTCTCAAGATAACATCAAGAGACTGGCCTCTCCTCACAGCGTGTCGCTTTAAAGTTCAAATTACAATGTGGTATGACAAGCAACGGCTCACAAATATCCACGTTTTCTATGCGTTGGTTTCTATGGTAAGGTGGGTTGTTAGGGGTTCATACGTTGCTGATTGTCAAAGAACTGTGTATTTTGTACGTTGTGGCGTCTCAAGAGAGCGGGCTGGTTTACCCTCACTCATCAAGGAACTGTGAACACCACCATCCACCACTCAAGGAACAGAAGGAGTGTCAACAATAAGGAACTTTCCTACCCTAGGAACTCCCCCTACCCTAGGAACTCCCTCTACCCTAGGAACTCCCTCTACCCTAGGAACTCCCTCTACCCTAGGAACTTCCATACACTAGAAGCTTCCCTACCATAGGAACTTCCCTACCATAAGAGCTTCCCTACCCTAGGAACTCCCCTACCCTAGGAACTCTCCTACCCTAGGAACTTCCCTACCCTTGCCAGTACCTCTACCCTAGCAACTCCCCCTACCCTAGCAACTACCCTACCCTTGGAACTTCCCTACTATAGGGTAATTCTCTTCCCTAGGAACTCCCTTACCCTAGGAACTTCCCTACCCTAGGAACTTCCTTACCATAGGGAATACCCTTCCCTAGCAACTCACCTACACTAGCAACTCCCCTACCCTAGCAACTACCCTACCCTAGCAACTACCCTACCCTAGCCAGTACCCCTACCCTAGCAACCCCCCTACCCTAGCAACTCCCCTACCCTAGCAACTACCCTACCCTAGCCAGTACCCCTACCCTAGCAACCCCCCTACCCTAAAAACTCCCCTACCCTAGCAACTACCCTACCCTAGCCAGTACCCCTACCCTAGCAACCCCACTACCCTAGCAACTCCCCTACCCTAGCAACTCCCCTACCCTTGCAACTCCCCTACCCTAGCAACCCCCCTACCCTAGCAACTCCCCTACCCTAGCAACTCCCCCTTCCCTAGCAACTCCCCTACCCTAGCAACTACCCTACCCTAGCACCTACCCCTACCCTAGCAACTCCCTCTACCCTAGCAACTCTCCTACCCTAGCAACTACCCTACCCTAGCAACTACCCTACCCTAGCAACTACCCTACCCTAGCAACTACCCTACCCTAGAAACTCCCCTACCCTAGCAACTACCCTAGCCTATTAACTACCCTACCCTAGGGACTACCCTACCCTAGCAACTACCCTACTCTAGCAACTCCCCTACCCTAGTAACTCCCCTACCCAAGCAACTCCCCTACCCTAGCAACTCCCCTACCCTAGCATCTCCCCTACCCTAGGAACTTCCCTACCCTAGCAACTCCCCTACCCTAGCATCTCCCCTACCCTAGCATCTCCCCTACCCTAGCAACTCCCCTACCCTAGCATCTCCTCTACCCTAGGAACTCCCCTACCCTAGCATCTCTCCTACCCTAGGAACTTCCCTACCCTAGCAACTCCCCTACCCTAGCTTCTCCCTTACCCTAGCATCTCCCGTACCCTAGCAACTCCCCTAGCCAAGCATCTCCCCTACCCTAGGAACTCCCCTACCCTAGCAACTCCCCTACCCTAGCATCTCCCCTACCCTAGCATCTCCCCTACCCTAGCAACTCCCTTACCCTAGCAACTCCCCAACCCTAGCAACTCCCCTACCCTAGCATCTTCCCTACAATAGCATCTCCCCTTCCCTAGCAACTCCCCTACCCTAGCAACTCCCCTACCCTAGCAACTCCCCTCCCGTAGTAACTCCCCTACCCTAGCAACTCCCCTACCCTAGCAATTCCCCTACCCTAGCAACTCCCCTACCCTAGAAACTCCCCTACCCCCGCAACTTCCCTACCCTAGAAATTCCTCTTCCCTTTAAACTCCCCTACCCTAGGAACTTCCCTACCCTAGAAACTCCCCTACCCTATTAACTCCCCTACCCTAGCAACTCTCCTACCCTTGCAACTCCCCTACCCTAGCATCTCCCCTACCCTAGCATCTCCCCTACTCTAGCAACTCCCCTACCCTAGCAACTCCCCTACCCTAGCAACTCCCCTACCGTAGCATCTCCCCAACCCTAGCATCTCCCTTACCCTAGCAACTCCCCTACCCAATCATCTCCCTTACCCTAGCAACTCCCCTACCCTAGCATCTCCCCTACCTTAGCAACTCCCCTACCCTAGCAACTCCCCTACCTAAGCATCTCCCTTACCCTAGCATCTCCCCTACATTAGCAACTCCCCTACCCTAGCAACTCCCCTACCCTAGCAACTCCCCTACCCTAGCATCTTCCTTACCCTAGCAACTCCCCTACCCTAGCATCTCCCGTACCCTAGCAACTCCCGTACCCTAGCATCTCCCCTACTCTAGCAACTCCCCTACCCTAGCAACTCCCCTACCCTAGCAACTCCCCTACCCTAGCATCTTCCTTACCCTAGCAACTCCCCTACCCTAGCAACTCCCGTACCCTAGCAACTCCCGTACCCTAGCATCTCCCCTACTCTAGCAACTCCCCTACCCTAGCAACTCCCCTACCCTAGCAACTCCCCTACCGTAGCATCTCCCCTACCCTAGCAACTCCCCTACCCAAGCATCTCCCTTACCCTAGCAACTCCCCTACCCTAGCATTTCCCCTACCTTAGCAACTCCCCTACCCTAGCAACTCCCCTACCCTAGCATCTCCCTTACCCTAGCATCTCCCCTACCCTAGCAACTCCCCTACCCTAGCAACTCCCCTACCCTAGCAACTCCCCTACCCTAGCATCTTCCTTACCCTAGCAACTCCCCTACCCTAGCATCTCCCCTACCCTAGCAACTCCCCTACCATAGCAACTCCTCTACCCTAGCATCTCCTCTTCCCTAGCATCTCCCACACCCTAGGAACTCCCCTACCCAAGCAACTCCCCTACCCTAGCAACTCCCCTACCCTAGCATCTTCCTTACCCTAGCAACTCCCCTACCCTAGCAACTCCCCTACCCTAGCAACTCCCCTACCCTAGCAACTCCCGTACCCTAGCAACTCCCCTACCCTAGCAACTCCCCTACCCTAGCATCTCCCCTACCATAGCAACTCCTCTACCCTAGCATCTCCTCTTCCCTAGCATCTCCCACACCCTAGGAACTCCCCTACCCTAGCATCTCGCATTCCCTTGCAACTCCCTTACCCTAGCAATTCCCCTACCCTAGCAACTCCCCTACCCTAGCATCTCCCCTACCCTAGCAACTCCCCTACCCTAGCAACTCCCCTACCCTAGCATCTCCTCTTCCCTAGCATCTCCCCCTCCCTAGGAACTTCCCTACCCTATGAACTCCCCTACCCTAGCATCTCCCCTACCCTAGGAACTCCCCTACCCTAGCAACTCCCCTACCCTAGCAACTCCCCTACCCTAGCAACTCCCCTACCCTAGCAACTCCTTTACCCTAGCATCTCCCCTTCCCTAGCAACTCCCCTACCCTAGCAACTCCCCTACCCTAGCAACTCCCCTACCCTAGTAACTCCCCTACCCTAGCAACTCCCCTACCTTAGCAATTCCCCTACCCTAGCAACTCCCCCTACCCTAGAAACTCCCCTACCCTAGCAACTTCCCTACCCTAGAAATTCCCCTTCCCTTTAAACTCCCCTACCCTAGGAACTTCCCTACCCTAGAAACTCCCCTACCCTATTAACTCCCCTACCCTAGAAACTCCCCTACCCTATTAACTCCCCTACCCTAGCAACTCTCCTACCCTAGCAACTCTCCTACCCTAGCATCTTCCCTACCCTAGAAACTCCCCTACCCTAGCAACTCTCCTACTCTAGCAACTCCCCTACCCTAGCAACTCCCCTACCTTAGCATCTCCCCTACCCTAGCAACTCCCCTACCGTAGCATCTCCCCTACCCTAGCAACTCCCCTACCCTAGCATCTCCCCTACCCTAGCAACTCCCCTACCCTAGCAACTCCCCTACCCTAGCAACTCCCCTACCCTAGCATCTCCCCTACCCTAGCAACTCCCCTACCCTAGCAACTCCCCTACCCTAGCAACTCCCCTACCCTAGCATCTCCCCTACCCTAGCAACTCCCCTACCGTAGCATCTCCCCTACCCTAGCAACTCCCCTACCCTAGCATCTCCCCTACCCTAGCAACTCCCCTACCGTAGCATCTCCCCTACCCTAGCAACTCCCCTACCCTAGCATCTCCCCTACCCTAGCAACTCCCCTACCCTAGCAACTCCCCTACCCTAGCAACTCCCCTACCGTAGCAACTCCCCTACCCTAGCAACTCTCCTACCCTAGCAACTCCCCTACCGTAGCAACTCCCCTACCCTAGCAACTCCCCTACCCTAGCAACTCCCCTACCGTAGCATCTCCCCTACCCTAGCATCTCCCCTACCCTAGCATCTCCCCTACCCTAGCAACTCCCGTACCCTAGCAACTCCTCTACCGTAGCATCTCCCCTACCCTTGCAACTCCCCTACCCTAGCATCTCCCCTACCGTAGCATCTCCCCTACCCTAGCATCTTCCCTACCGTAGCATCTCCCCTACCCTAGCAACTCCCCTACCCTAGCATCTCCCCTACCCTAGCAACTCCCCTACCGTAGCATCTCCCCTACCCTAGCAACTCCCCTACCCTAGCATCTCCCCTACCCTAGCAACTCCCCTACCCTAGCATCTCCCCTACCCTAGCATCTCCCCTACCCTAGTAACTCCCTTACCCTGGACAAGCTCGTAATACCAACAAAGGTCGTTAAACACCAATACTATATACCAGAACCTGCACATGTGTAACGAAATAAAAACAACGACGTTTCGGTTTGTCCTGGACCCTTTTTCAACTCATGACTTAATAAGGGCTCAGGACGGACTGAAACATCGTCTCATAAGTGGCCCAGGACGGACCGAAACATCGTCTCATAAGTAGCCCTGGACGGACCGAAACATCGTCTCATAAGTGGCCCAGGACGGACCGAAACATCCTCTCATAAGTGGCCCAGGACGGACCGAAACATCGTCTCATAAGTGGCCTAGGACGGACCGAAACATCGTCTCATAAGTGGCCCAGGACGGACCGAAACATCGTCTCATAAGTGGCCCAGGACGGACCGAAACATCGTCTCATAAGTGGCCCAGGACGGACCGAAACATCGTCTCATAAGTGGTCCAGGACGGACCGAAACATCGTCTTATAAGTGGCCCAGGACGGACCGAAACATCGTCTCATAAGTGGGCCAGGACGGACCGAAATGTCGTCCATTTCATATTTGTATTTTTGGGTGGATTCAGCCGTGCAGGCTGTTGTGGCTGTCCTCTACGACCACTAATAACCAATAACTCTACATCACTGGAATAACATAAAACATTACATGTATTGTAATCTATGAGACGGTAAGCTCCAATATTTTAAGGATACCAACACCAGTGCTGGACAACAAGACCAACACATGTCAAATACAACAATAACACTTGACAACTGCCTGCCTTCGATTTGCATAACTTCATGAGACTTGGCGTTTGACAATGACTTAAGCCAGGCTTGACAACGCATACCATAATCTTCCAAAGAGTGACAAAGTTTAGCCTTGCCTTAACCTACTGGACAGAATTTACTGAAGTCTCTTGAATTTTGACAGCGCTTACCCTTAAATTAACTTCCCAATGCTTGGCAACACTTACCCTCGCCCCCCCCACCCTACGCTTGACAATGCTTACCCTAGTTACGCTTGACAACGCTTACCCAACCCCAGCCCACTCTCTACGCTTGATAATGCTTGTCAAGCCTTATCTAGCTTCACATCTTAGCCTCTACAAGCTTAATAACGTCTAACTAGCCTCCGAAAGCTTGACGAAGCCCACCAAGCTTGACAACGCCCACCAAGCTTGACAACGCCCACCAAGCTTGACAACGCCCACCAAGCTTGACAACGCCCACCAAGCTTATCAACGCTTGACAACGCCCACCAAGCTTGTCAACGCTTGACAACGCCCACCAAGCTTGATAACGCCCACCAAGCTTGACAACGCCCACCAAGCTTGACAACGCCCACCAAGCTTGACAACGCCCACCAAGCTTGTCAACGCTTGACAACGCCCACCAAGCTTGACAACGCCCACCAAGCTTGACAACGCCCACCAAGCTTGACAACGCCCACCAAGCTTGTCAACGCTTGACAACGCCCACCAAGCTTGACAACGCCCACCAAGCTTGACAACGCCCACCAAGCTTATCAACGCTTGACAACGCCCACCAAGCTTGTCAACGCTTGACAACGCCCACCAAGCTTGACAACGCCCACCAAGCTTGACAACGCCCACCAAGCTTGACAACGCCCACCAAGCTTGTCAACGCTTGACAACGCCCACCAAGCTTGACAACGCCCACCAAGCTTGACAACGCCCACCAAGCTTATCAACGCTTGACAACGCCCACCAAGCTTGTCAACGCTTGACAACGCCCACCAAGCTTGACAACGCCCACCAAGCTTGACAACGCCCACCAAGCTTATCAACGCTTGACAACGCCCACCAAGCTTGTCAACGCTTGACAACGCCCACCAAGCTTGACAACGCCCACCAAGCTTGACAACGCCCACCAAGCTTATCAACGCTTGACAACGCCCACCAAGCTTGTCAACGCTTGACATCGCTTATCCTCACTAGTCGTGCCTTGTGTTTACCGTCACTTTCCCCAAGTTTACCTTCGTTCCTCCCATTATTTGACTTTACTTCTGTCTGTTTGTTGCCTCTTTTTCTACTTTTCTTTTTAGGTAGATATTTTTTTATTTTTACAATTCAGTGTCAATATTTTGTTTTCCACTGTTGAATCTGTTCAAACACTCACATGCAAGCACGCGCCAGCAAATGCGCGCACTCCCACACACACACACACACACACACACACACACACACACACACACACACACACACACACACACACACACACACACACACACACACACACACACACACACACACACACACACACACACACACACACTGGACTACTAATAATGGGGGATTTCAACCACGGGAAGGTTGATTGGGAGAACAGAGACCTGCACGGAGGACCAGATACATGGAGAGCTAAGCTGCTGGACGCGGCAACAAGAAACTTTCTCAGCCAGCATATCAAGGGACCGACAAGAATGAGAGGGGAGGATGAACCAGCCATGCTTGATCTGATATTTACCCTTAATGAGTGGGATATAAGGGAGGTTAAGATAGAAGCTCCCTTAGGAATGAGTGATCACAGTGTATTGATCTTTGAGTACTTGGTAGAGCTAGGACTTATCACCCCCAAAAAGAACTAGAAGACAAAAGACTGGCATACCGAAAGGGGAATTATGAAGGGATGAGAAGTTTCCTAAGGGATATACCATGGAATACAGACCTCAGAGATAAGTCTGTACAGGGTATGATGGACTATGTTACCCAAAAGTGTCAGGAGGCAATAAACAGGTTCATCCCGGCCCAAAGAGAAAAATCCGAGAAGCAACAGAAGAATCCATGGTTTAACAGGGCATGTATGGAAGCTAAGGTTCTGAACAAAAGGGTGTGCTGGAACTTCCAGAATAACAGAACACCAGAAAGCAGAGAGAGATACCAGAGAACCAGAAATGAGTATGTTAGTGTGAGAAGGGAAGCAGAGAAAAATTATGAAAATGATATAGCAAGCAAAGCCAAGACCGATCCAAAGCTACTCCACAGTCACATCAGAAGGAAAACAACAGTAAAGGAACATGTAATGAAACTTAGAACAGGCAAGGACAGGTATACAGAGAATGACAAAGAGGTGTGTGAGGAACTCAACAAGAGGTTCCGGGAGGTCTTCACAATAGAACATGGTGAGGTCACTGTGCTAGGAGAAAGGGAGGTAAACCAGGCGGCCTTGGAAGAGTTCGAAATTACGAGAGAGGAGGTCAAGAGACACCTGCTGGATCTGGATGTTAGAAAGGCTGTTGGTCCAGATGGGATCTCACCATGGATACTAAAAGAGTGTGCAGAGGCACTTTGCTTGCCACTCTCCATTGTGTATAGTAAGTCACTGGAGACGGGAGACCTACCAGAAATATGGAAGACGGCGAATGTGGTCCCAATATACAAAAAGGGCGACAGGCAAGAGGTACTGAACTACAGGCCAATGTCCTTGACTTGTATACCATGCAAGGTGATGGAGAAGATCGTGAGAAAAAACCTGGTAACACATCTGGAGAGAAGGGACTTCGTGACAAATCACCAACATGGGAAGACTTACAGGCTTGATAGAATTCTACGATCAGGTGACAAAGATTAAGCAAGAAAGAGAGGGCTGGGCGGACTGCATTTTCTTGGATTGTCGGGAAGCCTTTGACACAGTACCGCATAAGAGGCTGGCACATAAGCTGGAGAGACAGGCAGGTGTAGCTGGTAAGGTGCTCCAGTGGATAAGGGCGTATCTAAGCAATAGGAAGCAGAGAGTTACGGTGAGGGGTGAGACCTCCGATTGGCGTGAAGTCACGAGTGAAGTCCCACAGGGCTCTGTACTCGGTCCTATCTTGTTTCTGATACATGTAAATGATCTCCCGGAGGGTATCGATTCATTTCTCTCAATGTTTGCGGACGATGCTAAAATTATGAGAAGGATTAAAACAGAAGAGGACTGTTTGAGGCTTCAAGAAGACCTAGACAAGCTGAAGGAATGGTCGAACAAATGGTTGTTAGAGTTTAACCCAACCAAATGTAATGTAATGAAGATAGGTGAAGGGAGCAGGAGGCCAGATACAAGGTATCATCTGGGAGAGGAAATTCTTCAGGAGTCAGAGAAGGAAAAAGACTTTGGGGTTGATATCACGCCAGACCTGTCTCCTGCAGCACATATCAAGCGGATAACATCAGCGGCATATGCCAGGCTGGCCAACATACGAACGGCATTCAGAAACTTGTGTAAAGAATCATTCAGAACTTTGTATACCACATATGTCAGGCCAATCCTGGAGTATGCAGCCCCAGCATGGAGTCCATATCTAGTCAAGGATAAGACTAAACTGGAAAAGGTTCAAAGTTTTGCCACCAGACTAGTACCCGAGCTGAGAGGTATGAGCTACGAGGAGAGACTACGGGAATTAAACCTCACTTCGCTGGAATACAGAAGAGTAAGGGGGGACATGATCACCACATTCAAGATTCTGAAGGGAATTGATAGGGTAGATAAAGACAGTCTATTTAACACAAGGGGAACACGTACAAGGGGACACAGGTGGAAACTGAGTGCCCAAATGAGCCACAGAGATATTAGAAAGAACTTTTTTAGTGTCAGAGTGGTTGACAAATGGAATGCATTAGGAAGTGATGTGGTGGAGGCTGACTCCATACACAGTTTCAAGTGTAGATATGATAGAGCCCAGTAGGCTCAGGAACCTGTACACCTGTTGATTGACGGTTGAGAGGCGGGACCAAAGAGCCAGAGCTCAACCCCCGCAAACACAACTAGGTGAGTACACACACACACAAACACACACATTTATGTGTGTAACAAATCACTGGTAACAGAGGAACTGTCAAAAATTTGGAAGACACCTAACGTAGTCCCGATATACAAGAAAAGTGACAGACAGGAGACAATGAACTACAGGCCTGTGTCCCTAACTTCCATACCATATAAAATGATGAAGAGTGTGCGAAAAAAACTAATAGAACATCTAAGTGAAAGAACTTTGTAAGTCATTACCAGCATGGGTTCAGGGATGACAAATCTTGCCTCACAGGTTTAACTGAATGCTATGACCAGGCGACAAAATTCAGACAAGAAAGAGAATGATGGCCAGAATGCATATTTTTTATTTTTTGGATGGCCATAAAGCCTTTGACACAGTATTCGATAACAGACAAGGACACAAGCTGGAGATGCAGGCGGGGGTAAAAAAGAAGATACTCAATTGGTTAAGAGAGTACCTAAGCAACAGAAGACAGCGAGTCACTGTGAGGGGTGAGCCCGCCAAACACACACGGAAACTACAACGTTGGTACAACGTTCGAACAAGTTTTAACACCTCCTAACCAGTTATAACAACCAATATATTATGTTGTAACAACGTTCTAATACATCATAAACACGTTAATCCAAGCTGTAGCAACTTTATTACAAGTTGTAACAAGCGGAAAATAGAGACAGTTATGGTTTGTGTTTCCAGGGGAGGTCTCAGATTGGCGAGACGTCACCAGTGGAGTCCCGCAGGGTTCAGTCCTTGGACCTATACTGTTTCTGATATAACTAAATAATCTCCCAGAGGGTATAGAATCGTTCCTCTCATTGTTTGCAAAACTGGTGATGCAAAAATTATGAGGAGGATTAAAACAGAGGATGATAATAGGAGGCTTCAAGATGACCTGGACAGACTGAATGAATGGTCCAACAAATGGCTACTAAAGTTCAACCCGAGTAAATGCAAGGTAATGAAACTAGGGGGTGGACATAGGAGGCCAGACACAGGATACAGAATGAGACATGAAGTACTTCACGAAACGGGCAGAGAGAAAGATCTAGGATCACGCCAAACCTGTCTCTTGAAGCCCACAAAAATAATATCATAAGCGGGTATATATTTGAGGCTCGCTAAAATCAGAACTCCCTTCAGGAACCTGTGCAAGGAATCCTTCAGAATTTTGTATACCACATTTGTAAGACCAATCCTGGAGTATGCGGCCCCAGCATGGAGCCCGTACTTTGTCAAGCACGAGACGAAGCTGGAAAAAGTTCAAAGGTATGCCACTAGACACCAGTCCCAGAACTAAGAGGCATGAGTTACCAAGAAAGGCTGCGTGAATTGCACCTCACGTCGCTGGAAGACAGAAGAGCTAGGAAAGATATGATCACCACATACAAAATTCTCAGGAAAATTGACAGGGTAGATATGGATGAATTATTTAACATTGATAGTACTCGCCGAAGGTGATACAGGTGAAAGCTGGGTACTCAAATGAGCCACAGAGTCATTAGACAGACCTTTTTCAGTGTCTAAATAGTTAATAAGTGGAATGCATTAGGAAGTGATGTGGTGGAGGCTGACTCCATACACAGTTTCAAAAGTAGATATGATCTGTACACCAGAAGATTCATAGCTGAGCCGAAGCTCAACCCCCTCAAGCACAACTAGGTGAGCACACACACACACACACACACACACACACACACACACACACACACACACACACACACACACACACACACACACACACACACACACACACACACTCACCAATTGATTGACAGTTGAGAGGCGGGACCAAAGAGCCAAAGCTCAACCCCCGCAAGCACAAATAGGCAAGTACAAATAGGTGAGTACACTGCACAAACGGCGTGGAGCTCTCACCTTGAAAAGTACAAAGTTAAATTAGAAAAAGTGCAGAGCCATGCAACAAAGCTGGTGCCTGAGCTAAAGTGAGAGACCGAGCAGCGGAGGCTCAAGCCACTGCACCTCTCCACACTGGAGGATAAGAGCAACAAACTGTATACAGTTTTAAATTGGAATTGACAAAGGAGACAAAGAAGAAATGTGCACGATGAGAAACTGCAGCACAGATGTCACCAAGAATTTCTGCTGCAAAAGTGTAGCAGATAAATGGGACGCGTTACAAGGGCAAGATAACTGAAGCAAACCGGTTATCCGGTTTTATAAATGTTATTTTTGCAGATACGATGCTTGTATTTCGTCCACCACGAATGTATAATGTTTTTACATCGACAAAATCCCCAATTTTTCCCCCTTTGTAAAACTTGACAACAATGAAACATTTCTAAAATAGTTTTTGTTCTCATAAAATATGTATTTTTAAATTAGGTGAATCCCATTCCCTATTATTTGGTGTCCAAGGGGTGTGGAAACCCCTGATTAGGAACCCCTGATTTAGGCAGTGTTGCGAGGCAAGAGGAAGAGGCAGGAAAATGTGGATATGGTAATATTGCACAGTGGAGGAAAACATTAATAACGACACAGGGGAAAAACTACACCAATATCAGAATGGAAACTCAGAAACATTACGAAAATGCAGGAGAAAGAAACCAAAACTTTAAGATAGCAATATTTCACGGAACTTTACAAAGCCATATTACAAGAAACTTTACATAGCCATATTGCAAGAAACTTTACATAGCCAGATTACAAGAAACTTTACAAAGCCATATTACATGAAACTTTACAAAGCCATATTACATGAAACTTTACATAGCCATATTACAAGAAACTTTATATAGTCATGTTGCAAGAAAGTTTACATAGTAAATCAGTAAAAATTAAAGCATCATATTATCAACGTGTTCTATACATCAGCTTCGTTAAGGTCGGTTGCTTCAATTCGCACGTTTCTTGTTAGGGAAAACAGTTGCATTCTTTACGAAGTGACAAATCGCGAAAAAGGTCTGGCTAACGAGGGTTTAACAAAGGAAAATCTCGTACGGTAAATATTCTAGAATTCTTTTACAAAAATGGCACCTGTCAAACATGAAAGAGGCGTGCCGACTCTTTCTCCCTGGCCTGCCAAAAAGATATAGAAATCGTACTGCAGGAGGATCAAGCAGGAGTGCTTAGCTTGGTGAGAGAATACCTGTCTAAACACCTGTCTAAACACGGAATGTGTTCAGTGAGGAGTGGCCCACAGTACAAGGAACATTATTACTCTATCTCAGCCGCAGATAGATCATTGAATCTGTGTAAACGGAGCACATGGAATCTGACTTGTTGACTTTTTGTCGATATTACAAAACTGATAGAAAGGATAAGAATGAACGAGGTTTGCAGAATACTTCTTTAGGATTATCATAAAGGGAACACGAGGGAATACTCGTGTGCCCAAGAACTACTTGACTACTACTTCTACTACTACTAGTAGTAGTACTACTATTACTATTACTAGTATTACTACTCACTACTACTAGTACTATTAAGTACTAATATTACTACCAAGTACTACTAAGGCCCCAAGTACTACTTCATGAAGTAGAGACAGCTTCCTGCACTAATAATACAGAGTAGACAGAGTTATTCAGAAATACCCAATGACTGGGAACAAAGGGATGCTGCCCCATCCCACACTGACACCAGACTCTCCACGCATCCATCACCAGCATCAGGGGATGTGGTGTGTCCTGCACTAGCAACTTGGGCTAACATTAGCGTGCACTCCACCCCCACACCATTACATTATGTGTAATATGAGAAGTAACACTGTAGCCCACCATTAGTGAGTAGTCTCAAATCCCTGCTATTTAATAGCCTATTGGCCATCTATACTCATTTTAGCTCCAGTCACGTGAGGTTTTACACAAGATTGAGCACGATATTGAGCTCATCAAACGTGTACATCTTACGAACGTGTACATCTTTCCTCAATCTTTGACGGCTTTGGCTACATTTAAAACAGTTTACAAGCATGAAAACTTGCTAATCAACTGTTATTATTGTTATAAACAGCCTCCTGGTGCTTCGGAGCTCATTAACTGTTCGATAATTGTAAACCAAGCCGCCAAAGATTGAGAAAAGATGGACAGGTTCGTAAGTGCTTGCGTAACTGCTTCGTGAATCTGCCGCCTTAATAAGGTTTTGATTGGAAATATTTTTAGTCATTTGGGGCAACGGATTTTGATTTGTAGTTGCAACTACTCTCCATCTGTCTTTTGATTTACTGTTAAAGGCTGGCTGTAAATGTATGTGTCTGATGATTTACAGAAGTGATGCACAAATCTAGAGACTTATATCTTCTCACTTCCTTGGTTGTGCTTTATACGTGATTAATATTTACCTGTTTGGGAAAAATATATATACGTATTCCCCATGTCATCGGCAAAAATGAAAGTAGTTTCAAGCAACATTAATTTGCCAAATGGTAAACATATCAACACAAAATAGAACTTGAAAAAATGTATGTAAATTGAGCGTTTAAGACTGAAGAAAGACCTGGGTCAATACTGGCTTGGATAACAGGGTCGCTGATTTATGAACCAAATTACCGGGTTACATAATAAACGTGGGATTGATGGATTGTTTCAAGCGTAGACAAGACACTTTTATGAACAATTTTGGGTGGGGTGTAATTAGTTGGTGTCTGTCTTCAATATCCCAGCGCCTTGTCCTCAATATCCCAGCGCCATGTCCTCAATATCCCAGCAACTTGTCCTCAATATCCCAGCGCCATGTCCTCAATATCCCAGCACCTTGTCCTCAATATCCCAGCACCTTGTCCTCAATATCCCAGCGCCTTGTCCTCAATATCCCAGCACCTTGTCCTCAATATCCCAGCACCTTGTCCTCAATATCCCAGCGCCATGTCCTCAATATCCCAGCAACTTGTCCTCAATATCCCAGCGCCATGTCCTCAATATCCCAGCACCTTGTCCTCAATATCCCAGCACCTTGTCCTCAATATCCCAGCGCCTTGTCCTCAATATCCCAGCACCTTGTCCTCAATATCCCAGCACCTTGTCCTCAATATCCCAGCACCTTGTCCTCAATATCCCAGCACCTTGTCCTCAACATCCCAGCACCTTGTCCTCAATATCCCAGCGCCATGTCCTCAATATCCCAGCACCTTGTCCTCAATATCCCAGCGCCTTGTCCTCAATATCCCAGCGCCTTGTCCTCAATATCCCAGCACCTTGTCCTCAATATCCCAGCAACTTGTCCTCAATATCCCAGCACCTTGTCCTCAATATCCCAGCGCCTTGTCCTCAATATCCCAGCAACTTGTCATTAATATCCCAGTGCCTTGTCCTCAATATCCCAGCAACTTGTCATTAATATCCCAGCGCCTTGTCCTCAATATCCCAGCAACTTGTCCTCAATATCCCAGCACCTTGTCCTCAATATCCTAGCACCTTGTCTTCAATATCCCAGCAACTTGTCATTAATATCCCAGTGCCTTGTCCTCAATATTCCAGCAACTTGTCATTAATATCCCAGCGCCTTGTCCTCAATATCCCAGCAACTTGTCCTCAATATCCCAGCACCATGTCCTTAATATACCAGCACCTTGTCCTCAATATCCCAGCACCTTGTCCTCAATATCCCAGCACCTTGTCCTCAATATCCCAGCGCCTTGTCCTCAATATCCCAGCACCTTGTCCTCAATATCCCAGCGCCTTGTCCTCAATATCCCAGCGCCATGTCCTCAATATCCCAGCACCTTGTCCTCAATATCCCAGCACCTTGTCCTCAATATCCCAGCGCCTTGTCCTCAATATCCCAGCGCCATGTCCTCAATATCCCAGCACCTTGTCCTCAATATCCTAGCACCTTGTCTTCAATATCCCAGCAACTTGTCATTAATATCCCAGTGCCTTGTCCTCAATATCCCAGCGCCTTGTCCTCAATATCCCAGCGCCATGTCCTCAATATCCCAGCGCCATGTCCTCAATATCCCAGCGCCTTGTCCTCAATATCCCAGCGCCTTGTCCTCAATATCCCAGCGCCATGTCCTCAATATCCCAGCGCCATGTCCTCAATATCCCAGCACCTTGTCCTCAATATCCCAGCAACTCGTCATTAATATCCCAGCGCCTTGTCCTAAATATTCCAGCGCCTTGTCCTTAATATCCCAGCGCCTTGTCCTTAATATCCCAGCACCTTGTCATTAATATCCCAGCGCCTTGTCCTAAATATCCCAGCGCCTTGTCCTAAATATCCCAGTGCAATGTCTTCAATATCCCCTTGCAAGTACTTATCGCTGAGTCCTCATAATTACCTTACCTGAGTCAAAGTTAGTAATTCGCGTATAATCCCGACCTCCAGTGTGCTGAGCTGTGCTAAATATTCTAAGGCTATATTCTAAGCTTCGGGGACTGTTTAGCCCCCATGAGAGACTGAACTAACCTGAGTGTAAAATATTGTCACCTTCACCGACTCCATTAATTTCTTTTATAAGTTTATCCTCTTTCAGTTGGACTAGAAATATGTGCATATGAGATAATAATTACTTGTATCGCACAGCATCTCTTTAGTGATGAATATCGATGGTTAATGACTTGGTCTCGGGGCTCAGTGCCAGGCCCCCAGGGCTTAGTGCCCAGGCCCCCAGGGCTTAGTGCCCAGGCCCCCAGGGCTTAGTGTCCAGGCCCCCAGGGCTTAGTGCCCAGGCCCCCAGGGCTTAGTGCCCAGGCCCCCAGGGCTTAGCGTCCAGGCCCCCAGGGCTTAGTGCCCAGGCCCCCAGGGCTTAGTGCCCAGGCCCCCAGAGCTTAGTGCCCAGGCCCCCAGGGCTTAGTGCCCAGGCCTCTAGGGCTTAGTGCCCAGGCCTCCATGGCTTAGTGCCCAGGCTCCCAGGGCTTAGTGCCAAGGCCCCCAGGGCTTAGTGCCCAGGCTCCCAGGGCTTAGTGTCCAGGCCCCCAGGGCTTAGTGCCCAGGCCCCCAGAGCTTAGTGCCCAGGCCCCCAGGGCTTAGTGCCCAGGCCTCTAGGGCTTAGTGCCCAGGCCTCCAGGGCTTAGTGCCCAGGCTCCCACGGCTTAGTGCCCAGGCCCCCAGGGCTTAGTGCCCAGGCCCCCAGGGCTTAGTGCCCAGGCCCCCAGGGCTTAGTGCCCAGGCCCCCAGAGCTTAGTGCCCAGGCCCCCAGGGCTTAGTGCCCAGGCCTCTAGGGCTTAGTGCCCAGGCCTCCAGGGCTTAGTGTCCAGGCTCCCAGGGTTTAGTGCCCAGGCTCCCAGGGCTTAGTGCCCAGGCTCCCAGGGCTTAGTGCCCAGGCCTCCAGGGCTTAGTCTCCAGGGCCCCCCAGGGCTTAGTGCCCAGGCCTCCAGGGCTTAGTGTCTAGGCCCCCAGGGCTTAGTGCCCAGGCCTCCAGGGCTTAGTGTCCAGGCCCCCAGGGCTTAGTGTTCAGGCCCCCAGAGCTTAGTGTCCAGGCCCCCAGGGCTTAGTGCCCAGGCCCCCAGGGCTTAGTGTCCAGGCCACCAGGGCTTAGTGCCCAGGCCCCAGGGCTTAGTGTCCAGGCCACCAGGGCTTAGTGCCCAGGCCACCAGGGCTTAGTGTCCAGGCCCCCCAGGGCTTAGTGTCCAGGCCACCAGGGCTTAGTGCCCAGGCCCCCAGGGCTTAGTGTCCAGGCCCCCCAGGGCTTAGTGCCCAGGCTCCCAGGGCTTAGTGCCCAGGCCCCCCAGGGCTTAGTGCCCAGGCCACCAGGGCTTAGTGTCCAGGTCCCCAGGGCTTAGTGCCCAGGCCCCCAGGGCTTAGTGTCCAGGCCCCCCAGGGCTTAGTGCCCAGGTTCCCAGGGCTTAGTGCCCAGGCCCCCCAGGGCTTAGTGCCCAGGCCCCCAGGGCTTAGTATCCAGGCCCCCAGGGCTTATCTTGTTCGTCAAGCTGCAACTTTAACACATCTGCTGCAACAGATGAGTCTTGAAGTGTTGCCTGTCCTGCACTCCACCACTGGCAGGTGCTCAGGTTCTATTCTGAACACCATGGAAACTTTTGTTTAGTATTTCACATATATCCTTGTCGTTTTCAGTTTGGTCCCACTTTCCTCTGCTTTAGCCTCGGTTGCTCTTTACATCTGGATGTTTATCAATCGCGTATTGATACGTTGTCTTCCGATTCTCACATTCGTTTATGTTCAGATTACGTCAGTTCTATTCTATCCAGCTTTTCGTAAACCTCTTCTGTCCATACACACAGAAATCACAATAGCGTGCATCCACTAAACTAAGGCGCGTCTGACCACACTGCACATCTTGTGGATGTGCAGTGTGGTCCATTACACCTTGCACGGACGAGTTCCTAAACTCTTAATCCAACTCCACATTGCAGATATTGACATAATACCATGTTTGCTGCTCTTAGAACTCCTTAGAATTTAGAACCCCCTTCCTTAGCTCTTAGAACCCCCCCCCACTCCATCTGACACTTTCATCTGAATTATGTTTACAAGGACCAGAACCTAATGGCTGCTGGAGGGTAGTGAAATTTTGTTCGAAAATTCTTTCCATATTCGCCCCGCCCAGGTGGAAACTGAGCTGAGTTTGGCGGCTGGCTACCTTCCTCTTTCTCGCTTTTTCCTCATTAGCCTGGGTTAAAAAATTTCCTTCACGTGTTTCCAGCATCCTTCTCCTCCCTGTTGCGGGCTCCCGCCTGTTATTTTTCAGCGTCTCTCCACGTATTTACCCATGACGGAATAGCGCGCGCGCGCGTGCATCTGATAACTAGGTAAAAAGTGATCTTAGTTTGCCGAGGCAGGGAGCGACCTGTCCCGCCGGCGACGGGGCAGCTCAGCCCGGCTTGTGGTGAGGGATCCTGAAGCAGGGAAGGCAATGTATACTAATGTATACTGTATACATACTGAAGTGCAATGTATACTAATGAGGCAGGGAAGGTAATGTATACTAATGTCAATATGCGGGCTTCCTCCGCTCTGCCGGGGACCTCAAGACCCATATTTATAGATCACAGGTCTCCCCTGACACGGCTCCAGCTCCCCCTCCCCCCATGACACGGCTCCAGCTCACCCCCCCCCCCCCCGACACGGCTCCAGCTCACCCCCCCCCCCGACACGGCTCCAGCTCCCCCCTGACACGGCTCCAGCTCCCCCCTGACACGGCTCCAGCTCCCCTCCCCCCATAACACGGCTCCAGCTCCCCCCCCCCCCGACACGGCTCCAGCTCCCCCCTGACACGGCTCCAGCTCCCCCCCCCCATAACACGGCTCCAGCTCCCCCCTGACACGGCTCCAGCTCCCCCCCCCTTGACATGGCGCCAGCTCCCTCCCTGACACGTCTCCAGCTCCCCCCCTGACATGGCGCCAGCCCCCTGACACGGCTCCAGCTCCCTCCTGACACGGCGCCAGCCCCCCTGACACGGCGCCAGCTCCTCCCTGACTCGGCACCAGCTCCCTGACAAGGCCCCAGCTCCCCCCCCCCCCACTTCCTGACACGTCTCCAGCTCTCCCCCTGACACTACTAAATATGTCGTCAATTACGACAAATATTTTAGCTTGGAATACTAGTCAAAGCTAAATATTGAGTTATTATTCAGGGTTAGGGCTACTACTAGCAGCTAGAGCTGGTTAGAGCTAGTGAGACTGCTAGTCGTATAGAGTCACCAGAGCCAGAATGTAAGCCAACGTTAATGGAGCAAGCAGAGCCAGGATAACAGCCAAGGCTATCACTAGTCACAATGTATGAGTTGGTGTTAAAGAAAAGTCAGTGTAAACAAACTCATTCTGCTTCACTGAGCTAATCACTGTTGCTGAAGCAGGAGTCAATCAGTGTCATAGAGTCATGAACACAGCTACATAAACTATATGTAGTACTACAACCACGAAGGTGGAACCGTTAGCACGGCTTCAGAGGAACAGCAGGAGACGTAGAACTACTCTATGGCCCCAGTGGCCACTACGGTACCAGAGCCATAGACACGTGACACGAACTCCCAGGTAGAGAGGTGGAGCTGCCGCCAGAGAGATGGAGAGAGAGAGAAAGACAGAGAGGCATAAGTCGAGCCACAACTAAGGAGCCAGAAGCAATAAGCCACAGTCACCGCCTCAAATCCAGAACCACTTTGAAAACAAAGTTAGGGACCGTTCCCCTTCAAGCCACACCACTTGGCTCCCAGATTTTATGGCCGTATCATAGGAGGCGGAGTGGGACTGTTTTCTGCGTCATTGCCTCTCCGTCCCACAGCTGTTTGGGCCTGTTTTTGTTTCTCGCTTTATATTCTCAACTGTTGTCTGACTTCTACCTGTAGTCTTCGTCTCATAAGAGTCATATCTTATTTAAACCTGTTTACTACACGAAGAGAGCAAGTCCCAGAAAAGGGGCTGAGAGTAAGACACCCAACCCTCGCACCTGAAACAAGGAAGTGATGATGTTTCAGTCCGTGCTGGACCATTATTAAGTCCACTACTATACATTACCTCGTGGGAGTTTTTCAGGGGCAGGATCTTGCACCTCATACGACATACTTTAATTAAACCTTCAGTCATACGACTCTCTAAAATTGACCCTTGAGTCATACGTCACAGTTATTGTTTATGCTCCCAGGTGTCCACCAATAGACATACATGCTTTAGGAGGCTTCCATACACCCAAACACCAATTTCTTAAGACGTTTTGCTACGAAGAACATTCTTGGACGTGGGCCTTTACTCCCCTTTCTCGTTACATTTTGTTATTATTTTAGGTTGTATTTTATTACCTCTTGCCTCCAATAACAAAAAAAAATCTAGGAATATTAGACCATTACACGCTGGCCAGCATCTCTCTCACCTATATATATATATATATATATATATATATATATATATATATATATATATATATATTGTGATGGAAAATGTGTAGGGCAGTCCTCCCAATGGCTGGTGTCAATGCCAATCACATTTACAAAAAAAAATGAGAAAAAAAAAGTTGACTGCGTGGCTGTTGCCTCCTGTGGTCAAGTAAAAGTGAAAAACACCCAAAACAAACCGTATGAACAAACTTCGTATGAACAAAGATAATCCCTTGACTATGTACAGTGCGAATTAAACAAAATTACAAAGTCAAAAAATAATATAAAATATAACAAGGGTTACGTTACTCTACAATGAACAAGACAAAAAATGAATTAAAAGATGCTGAGAATATTGGCTGGCTGAAAACCTCCACTATTACACAGAGCGAATACAAGATTGATGTATCAGCATTGAGAGCACAGAATATTCTAAATCCAACGGCTCGTGCACGCTTAGTCATCGGCTATGCAGATGGCGCTGAAGTCGAGTGGAGTCGCCGATTCACCAATGGGAAGCGTGTTGGCTGGAAGTGGTAGTTTGGTGACCGACGAAGGTGGTGTGGCGACAGCAAGGAGGGGGAGGTGGAGAGCGCGTGTAGGGGTACGTATACCCCCTGTAGGAACGTATTCTACTAAATATATACTACTCTTGATTGTAATATCTAGATGTTGTAGCTGTACTGAAGTAACATGATGATAGGAAAGAGCAGGCCAAATCTCTCTTGAAGGAGATTATCGTCACAATATATATATATATATATATATATATATATATATATATATATATATATATATATATATATATATATATATATATATATATATATATATATATATATATATATATATATATATATATATTTTTTTTTTTTTTTTTTATTTTTTTTTTTGTTGTATGTACACATATATATTTACTTTATTTGAACTTTGTTACAAAAAAGGAGTTACATATGGGTTACAAAGATGGTTATCATAGGTTGTCGAGTTCCTCCAGCTCCTCAGATGGCGGGCAGGAACCCTGGATGCAGTGCGCATTTCCCCTCTGTATCGCCACACTGAGGCGCTGGAAAAGAAAGCTTGCAGCTCTTTGGTCCCTTGTTGTTTCAATGAGCCTAGAACCCAGTTCCTTCAAAAAACTGGTAGCACTTTTACCCTAGGCGCCAAGTGTCTCAGAAACAATGGGGACAAAATTGTAGTGGTGATTCAGTTCTCTATACTTACGGGATTTGGCTGCTTCCCTGTGGGTGGCAGCGCCACCTGGTTGTGCAACACTGAGGTTAATGTAGGTGTTAGCCAGGGTTGATACGAACGTGTAGTCCCATACCAACTGCTTGCCATTCATCCAGGGTTTCACTGTGATACCATCCGGGCGACCAATAAGAGCATCAGAGTTACGGGGCGTTAGGTAACGGGGCTCTCTTTCAGCTGGGCATCCAGCTGTGGTGAGGCTCCTCTTGATGATGTCGTTAACTTCACTGTGCCTCGAGTGCCATCCCCCTGTGCTTTGGCAGAGTAGGCCATGGTGGCCGTACCTGTCAGCCACCACCTCGCCGCAAATACACCTATATCTGGTGTGGATTGGGGCAGCAAGGCGGAGGGCCACAGCAATTCGAAGGGCGTGTGGTGTGAGACGCTTGCCAGTAGCCGACATTGGGGTTGCTAACAGGAAATCCCCTGCATGTGGTGCTGCTACTGCTGTGAGGCGAGCAATGTCGTGTTGTGTTGTTGCAGCACCCAGGCACTCTGCAGCAACTTGGTCTACAATGGGGCCATCCCAGCTGGATTGCTTGTGGGCTTTTTGGGATGGTGGTTGAGGTGATTGGCCTGCACAAGAGGCCCACTCTGTGGCACAGCGTGTAAAATTGGGATCATGTACACCTGCCAGCTGATGTAAGTGGGCAGGTAGAATTTCCTTTCACAAGGTCGTCGGATGCTGATAAGGAGGACCGGAAGGCTGGAACAGCGATTTGCGTTGCTGTTCGAACTCCGAGGCCCCCAAGTCTTGCAGGAAGAGAGGCTTGTTTCCACTGTAGGTCATCGAGAGAGAGGTTAAGGGCTTTTTCTAGCATTGACTTCAGTAACCGGTCATACTCACTTAGTTTTTGGCTACTGTAAGATGGTGAACACCTCAGAACGTAGGTTAACCTGGGGAGGGACAGACATCTGGTGATGAGGTAGAGTGCATCATGAGCATCAATATCCTCAATCCTCCCATCCATCCTCTTAAGGTCGGCGATTTTCTTATCAAGGACCTCATCGATGGCTTTCAACCCCAGGGGAGCTCCTAGGAGTGTGCTGTCTTCAGGTTTAGTTTTATGGATATTTGGCAGAAGACCCTCTATTCTCTCTACGATGCCCTGGTTGGAACATATTATTTCACATTTAGAAGGGTTCAGGGTGAGGCCTAAAACTGCACCTTGCTCCTGGATTTTTCTGATGTCCTCCAGGATTGAGTCTTGGGAACCAGCTAGGGTACCATCATCCAAGAACCAGATGTTAAGCTCGCTGGACAGGACCTCTGTGACTTGTTTGATGACTAAGCAGAAAAGGAGAGGAGCAAGGGGGTCACCCTGTTGGACGCCTTCTCGCGAGTCAATTTCATATTCGCCAAAAAGTAGCTTAAGATCCATACTGTAGCATGAATGTACAAAAGGGTAGAGGGAAGGGAAATGACTATGAACCGCACGGAGTACAGCATCCCTCCGCACCAAATTGAAGGCATTTATATATATATATATATATATATATATATATATATATATATATATATATATATATATATATATATATATATATATATATATATATGTAACTGAAAACTCACACCCCAGAAGTGACTCGAACCCATACTCCCAGGAGCAACGCAACTGGTATGTACAAGACGCCTTAATCCACTTGACCATCACGACCGGACATAATGAGGTGATAGCCGAGGCTATTTGAACCACCCCACCGCCGGCACTCGGATAGTAATCTTGGGCATAGCATTTTACCAAATCACCTCATTCTTTGGGGCACACGTGAGGAACACAAATGCGAACAAGCCTGAATGGTCCCCAGGACAATATGCAACTATGGGTCCAAGTCACTTCTGGGGTGTGAGTTTTCAGTTGCATATTGTCCTGGGGACCATTCAGGCTTGTTCGCATATATATATATGTATATATATATATATATATATATATATATATATATATATATATATATATATATATATATATATATAAATATATATATATATATATATATACTGTTCTCTGATGATGCCATTTGGCAATGTGGCAGCTACTGAACTGCCATTGGGCCATCGGTGTCCTAGGCAATATCAGCAAACCAGGCCAGAAGAGACGTATTATAAATTTATCCATAGCCCTATGTTAATTAGGTCTTTCATGACTACGAAAGCGACCTACAATACCAATATGAACATGGCCATCAACGGCGAGGACAATAATCGCGGTAATATACTATTGCGAGGTAATATGATATCAATATCAAGTGTTTGATATTATCAGATTACATTTGATATTTCATGCTCTGTGGCCTGGACTAGATGAAGTAGTTGACTACATGGCCCGAATGCACTCGGGCATAGTGTTATATAAGTGCATGAAGAGTCTCCCCTTGACTTTGTATTGTGGTAAAACAGTGGTACAGCACTCAGCTCTGTGGTGTGGTGGTACAGTGGTACAGCACTCAGCTTTGTGGTGGGGTGGTACAGTGGTACAGCACTCAGCTTTGTGGTGTGGTGGTACAGTGGTACAGCACTCAGCTTTGCATAACGTGGGCAGGGGTTCAAGTCCCAGCAAGGGCATTTAGTGTTGTTGACAATATATATATATATATATATATATATATATATATATATATATATATATATATATATATATATATATATATATATATATATATATATATATATATATATATATATATATATATATATATATATATATATATATATATATATATATATATATAGGGTACCACCTCTGGTGCCAAAGTGGGGACCCATAGCCTCGGAGAAGAAAATAAAAAGTATTCAGAGGAGACCTTGTGGTTTCTCACTGAACATTAATATTATCTTCTCCTACCACCACCATTCTTTTGTATGTACACATATATATTTACTTTATTTGAACTTTGTTACAAAAAAGGAGTTACATATAGGTTACAAAGATGGTTATCATAGGTTGTCGAGTTCCTCCAGCTCCTCAGATGGCGGGCAGGAACCCTGGATGCAGTGAGCATTACCCCTCTGTATCGCCACACTGAGGCGCTGGAAAAGAAAGCTTGCAGCTCTTGGGTCCCTTGTTGTTTCAATGAGCCTAGAACCCAGTTCCTTCAAAAAACTGGTAGCACTTTTACCCCAGGCGCCGAGTGTCTCAGAAGCAATGGGGACAAAATTGTAATGGTGATCCAGTTCTCTATACTTACGGGATTTGGCTGCTTCCCTGTGGGTGGCAACGCCACCTGGTTGTGCAACACTGAGGTTAATGTAGGTGTTAGCCAGGGTTGATACGCACGTGTAGTCCCATACCAACTGCTTGCCATTCTTCCAGGGGTTCACTGTGATACCATCCGGGCGACCAATAAGAGCATCAGAGTTACGGGGCGTTAGGTAACGGGGCTCTCTTTCAGCTGGGCATCCAGCTATGGTGAGGCTCCTCTTGATGATGTCGTTAACTTCACTGTGCCTCGAGTGCCATCCCCCTGTGCTTTGGCAGAGTAGGCCATATATATACATATATATATATATATATATATATATATATATATATATATATATATATATATTTATATATATATATATATATATATATATATATATATATATTTATATATATATATATATATATATATATATATATATATATATATATATATATATATATATATATATATATATATATGTCGTACCTAGTAGCCAGAACGCACTTCTCAGCCTAATATGCAAGGCCCGATTTGCCTAATAAGCCAAGTTTTCCTGAATTAATATTTTTTCTATAATTTTTTTCTTATGAAATGATAAAGCTACCCATTTCATTGTGTATGAGGTCAATTTTTTTTAATTGGAGTTAAAATTAACGTAGATATATGACCGAACCTAACCAACCTTACCTAACCTAACCTAACCTATCTTTATAGGTTAGGTTAGGTTAGGTAGCCGAAAACGTTAGGTTAGGTTAGGTTAGGTTGGTTAGGTAGTCGAAAAAACATTAATTCATGAAAACTTGGCTTATTAGGCAAATCGGGCCTTGCATAGTAGGCTGAGAAGTGCGTTCTGGCTACTAGGTACGACATATTTATATATATATATATATATATATATATATATATATATATATATATATATATATATATATATGTATATGTCGTACCTAGTAGCCAGAACGCACTTCTCAGCCTACTATGCAAGGCCCAATTTGCCTAATAAGCCAAGTTTTCATGAATTAATTGTTTTTCGACTACCTAACCTACCTAACCTAACCTAACCTAACATTTTCGGCTACCTAAACTAACCTAACCTATAAAGACAGGTTAGGTTAGGTTAGGTAGGGTTGGTTAGGTTCGGTCATATATCTACGTTAATTTTAACTCCATTAAAAAAAATTTACCTCATACATAATGAAATGGGTAGCTTTATCATTTCATAAGAAAAAAATTAGAGAAAATATGTTAATTCAGGAAAACTTGGCTTATTAGGCAAATCGGGCCTTGCATAGTAGGCCGAGAAGTGCGTTCTGGCTACTAGGTACGACATATATATATATATGTATATATATACACCTACTTCCCTTATCCCCATCACAGCCAATACCATCAACAAATAAAAAATTATTGAAGCTACCATTTTTCAGACATTAAAATCTCGTCTGCAAGAATCTGCTCTGGTAATTAGTAGGAGAGACGGGAGAAAAAATGTATATGACACGAACACCCCAAAAAATGTGTTTGATGGAATATTAATGTAAAGGGGGGGGGTGGAAGGGGGGAGGAGGAGGAGAGAGGGGTGGAGTGGGGGATGATGGAGAGTGGGGAGGGGTGGAGAGGGAGGGGGGAAATAGGGTGGGGGGATGGTTCACCTCGAGATGCATTTGTAATTGAGTCATTCCTGAATATGGTAACAACGAAATTACTTCACTTACCAATGTAACAAATAATTAAAATATTATAAAATCCAAAAAAAAATTGGCTTCAGAAACTCAATTTTTTTTTTTTCAAAATTATTTGTCTATTCATATATCTATGTTCCATCAATCTATATATACCTGTCCCTCTTTCAATCTGCGCCTCTACCCCTTCATCTCTCAGCATATTTAATTTATATTTCCTATTTATTTATATCCATCTCTTCAGCTCTTTCCTTATACCCATAATCGCCTTCACATATCAGAAGGCTGGATATATAGGTTATCTTGAGATGATTTCGGGGGCTTTAGTGTCCCCGCGGCCCGGTCCTCGACCAGGCCTCCACCCCCAGGAAGCAGCCCGTGACAGCTGACTAACACCCAGGTACCTATTTACTGCTAGGTAACGGGGGCATTCAGGGTGAAAGAAACTTTGCCCATTTGTTTCTGCCTCGTGCGGGAATCGAACCCGCGCCACAGAATTACGAGTCCTGCGCGCTATCCACCAGGCTACGAGGCCCCATATGAATGCTGGATAAGAATAGGAGCCCGTCTGTTGATTTCTTGATACTGATATAAGCAAACAATAACCATCTAATTCACAGTTACACTCTACCCACTTCAGGACCCCGGGCCAACACAGAAGCTGGATCGAATGATCCTGCAACAGGAACGGAAGCAACCAAGAAAACATAAGCTGCCAAACATGTCACACTCTATGTTGATACATATAATACCTTATTAATATCCCCCATGTAATGTCATTCATCCATATGTCATCTAACAACCTTACCATAAGAGACTATAACCAGGTGCTGGACACAGTAGAATTTGTCTTTGAGAATGTGAGGTGAGACCTTACGAAACGCATCATTAGGCGTCAAACCCAAATCAATATAAATAAAAATTTCAATGTTCGTTAGTTCAAAATCGCTAATCTTCGAAAGTTTTTCACCGATTGGTTTTAAATATTCACACAACGTTCCAGTCGCATCCGAGCGGGGTTTTATATGCACACTATATAGATGTCATATCTGTGATCAGAAAAACATACTTTTTTTAAAAACAATTTTTTTCGTGTGTTTTTCATTTGACGGAAATCTTCGAAACCTCTTTACCGATTGCTTTGAAATTTTGACACAATGTTGCATTTAAATTGGCGTGTGTTTTTATATACCTTTTATATACAGGCTTCACCTATGACAGGAATTTAAAAAAAAAAAAAAAAAAAAGCAGCGCCATCTGTTGGACATAAGAGCAACACACACTGAAATCTCCGAAAGTTCGTTACCAATTGCTTTGAAATTTTAATACAACATTCTATTTGAATACATGCATGTTTTTATATACCTACTATATAGATGCCACACATGTGACAGGTAAAAACATGTATCTTTTTAAAACAGCCCCATCTGTTGCACGTAACAACAACACACGTTCTCCTAAATATGTCACGATTCTGTTTCAATGTTTCCGATTGCATTGATAAATTTAATTTAAAAAAAAAAAAGAGAGGCCGTATGGTCTCTGGTATGTTGCCAGCAAGACATGTGTTGGAGAATCTAGTGTTACGGAATGCCTTATCGTGTTATTGCGTCGCATAAAAAATAGCACTGTTATTTAATAGTAATACTTTCAATATTACAGGGAGAACAAGGTTAACGACCGTGAAGGTCGTTAAAGGTCAGCACGGTGTGGCTCGTCTGGTGGCGGGAATTCTGTTAGCCAATCAGAATCACCGGGCGAGGCAATGAGTGCTGGTCAGAGGATGAACTGAACAGTACTCTACACACTCCCATTCGGTGTACATGCCGTCGTCGTGTGTGTGTGAGAGACCAGTTTGCCCCAACTGTGACAGCGTGTTCCACATCTCCAGCGACACCGACCTTAGGACGTAGTGGCATGGTCGACTCTGTATGACGTTTTTGAAATCTGCCGCTGTTCTGGATTATTGGACCCATTCCGAAAAGTAGATGGTCCTTAAGAGTTGAATCGACTGACGAGTGGCGGCCATCTCATTGGCATATACATAGTGTCTTGGTGAATATATTACTGTACATACAAGTACAGTGTCTTAGTGTGTGTGTGTGTGTATATATATATAAATATAATATATATGTATATGTATATGTATATATATATATATATATATATATATATATATATATATATATATATATATATATATATATTATATATATATATATGTCGTACCTAGTAGCCAGAACGCACTTCTATGCCTACTATTCAAGGCCCGATTTGCCTAATAAGCCAAGTTTTCATGAATTAATTGTTTTTCGACTACCTAACCTACCTAACCTAACCTAACGTTTTCGGCTACCTAACCTAACCTAACCGATAAAGATAGGTTAGGTTAGGTTAGGTAGGGTTGGTTAGGTTCGGTCATATATCTACATTAATTTTAACTCCAATAAAAAAAAATTGACGTCATACGTAATGAAATGGGTAGCTTTATAATTTCATAAGAAAAAAATTAGAGAAAATATACTAATTCATGAAAACTTGGCTTATTAGGCAAATCGGGCCTTGAATAGTAGGCATAGAAGTGCGTTCTGGCTACTAGGTACGACATATATATATATATAATATATATATATATATATATATATATATATATATAATATATATATATATATATATATATATATATATATATATATATATATATATATATATATATATATATATATATATATATATATATTATTATATATTTAACTGTACATATAATGTACCCCCGTGTTTGTGATATAGCTGAATATATCCATTAGTCTTCTCCAAAATTATATCTTGTCCTCGGTCAGATCTCTGAGAATTAAGTGTTACACCTGACAATAGGTTATGCTGAGGTTGACACCTGGAAAAAAAATCAAAGTAGCCAGTTGGATTACAAAGCATAAGAAAAACGATTACAGAACAAACCTATTAAATGTGTTGGGTTATAGATAGTTTGATCCCAACGCTAATTAGTTCCACCGGGAGCCGGTCGGCCGAGCGGACAGCACGCTGAACTTGTGGTCCTGGGTTCGATCCCAGGCGCCGGCGAGAAACAATGGGCAGAGTTTCTTTCACCCTATGCCCCTGTTACCTAGCAGTAAAATAGGTACCTGGGTGTTAGTCAGCTGTCGCGGGCTGCTTCCTGGGGGTGGAGGACTGGTCGAGGACCGGGCCGCGGGGACACAAAAAGCCCCGAAATCATCTCAAGATAACCTCAAGAAGGCCCTGTGCAATGTCTCCCAGTGCAGGGTTGAGCATTTGTTTGATGTGGTTGAGTCTTTGTCCTGTGATCCCGCCTGCTGATCATGGTGGGAAGAGAAGGTGAACTATCAGGATAAAGTGCCGAGCCATTGCGACTGTATAGCACTGGGAAGGGGTCAGGATATGGATTTTGGATGGGACAGTGGAAAGGAATTGTGCCCAACCACTTCGACGGTCGGGGGTTGAACGTCGACCTGCATGAAGCGAGACCGTCGCTCTACTGTCCAGCCAAAGTGGTTAGTAGGATAAAGCTGCTTTATAGACCATGGATTCGTACACACACAGGGGTTATGCTCTGGTGACACAGATTATATATATAAATATATATATATATATATATATATATATATATATATATATATATATATATATATATATACGGAAAATCCACAGAGAAATGTGAAAGGAAGTGAACGTTTCGGCCTGTTAAAGCCGTTGTCAACACCAGACTGGCTAGAGAAAGAGAGAGGATGCAGGCCAACACCTGGAACCTGACCAACCCATCCCTAGGGAAAGAATTACCAGAAACAGGTATAGCTTAGCTTAGAATTGTCAAAAAGGATAAAGCGGTCAGAGAATAAGGATGAAAGATTAAAGAAAAACCTCATGAACACACAATATATGGAATATAAAATTGTAATGAGACATTGATACCCCCCTTCCCCCTTATCGGAGTTTTTTCTTAAACTGTTGTGCAATATTATAACTTAAAAATGGATCAAGTTTGTACATACCAGTACTAACATTAAGAAGATTTGGACACTGACTGATTAGAGCAGATTGAATCAAATTCCGTTCCACGAAACCACCACAAATGCTAATGGTTTTCGTCCCATTCCAGTTAATAGTGTGATCACATAAACTCGTGTGCAATGCACTAGACGTTTGGACAATTTTAATACTATAAGCATGTCTTGACAACCGCAATTGTAAGGACTTTCCTGTTTGTCCAAGGTGCACAAAATCACAATCATTGCAGGGAATCGAATACACACAACCTGCTGCACCAGGGAAGATTTTTTTTGTTAAATTGGACTTGATCGTACTATTTATTAGTGATCACCAAATTGATATTAAGTTTCTTTAAAACTGGAGACAGTTTTTAAAGTCCACTCGCATAAGGGACCACCAACGAGTTACTAATTACTGGTTTTGCTTTGGGGACGTGATTATAAAACATACGCTTGGCTTGTTCGAACGAGCAATCCAAAAACATCTTAGGATATTGCAAACTTTTCCGAATTTTATATATTTTAGCAATCTCTTCATCAAAACTCAGGGCTGCATACCCTCAAAGCTGGTAGAAACATTCCTTAAAATATGATCAGTGATAAAAATGATCAGTGTTTTGTGATCGTCAATTGCATATCTATCTATCTATATATATATATATATATATATATATATATATATATATATATATATATATATATATATATATATATTTTATTTTTATTTATTTATTTATTTATAATGTGTGTGTGTGTGTGTGTACTCACCTAATTGTGCTTGCGTGGGTTGAGCTTTGGCTCTTTGGGCCCGCCTCTCAACTGGTGTACAGATTCCTGAGCCTACTAGGCTCTTATCATATCTACATTTAAAACTGTGTATGGAGTCAGCCTCCACCACATCACTGCCTAATGCATTTCATCTGTTAACTACTCTGACACTTGAAAAGTTCTTTCTAACGTCCCTGTGGCTCATTTGGGTACTCAGTTTCCACTTGTGTCCCCTTGTTCTCGAACCGCCAGTGTTGAATAATTTATCCTTGTCTACCCTGTCAATTCCCCTGAGGATTTTGGAGGTAGTGATCATGTCTCCCCCTCTTCTGTCTTCCAGTGTCGTTTGATGCATTTCCCGCAGTCTTTCCTCGTAACTCATGCCTCTTAGTTCTGGGACCAGTCTAGTGGCATACCTCTGAACTTTTTCCAGCATCGTCTTGTGCTTGACAAGGTGCGGGCTCCATGCTAGGGCCTCATACTCCAGGATTGGTCTTACGTATGTGGTGTACAAGATTCTAAACGATTCCTTACACAGGTTCCTGAAGGCTGTTCTGATGATAGCTAGCCTTGCATATGTCGCAAACGTAATTCTTTTTATGTGGGCTTCAGGAGACAGGTTTGGTGTGATATCAATTCCTAGGTCCTTCTCTCTTTCCGTTTCATAAAGTACTTCATCTCCTCTTCTGTATCTTGTGTCTGGCCTCCTGTTTCCACCGCCTATTTTCATTACTTTGCATTTACTCGGGTTAAACTTTAACAGCCATTTGTCGGACCATTCATTCAGTCTGTCTAGGTCGTCCTGCAGCATCCTAGTATCATCCTGTTTCAATCCTCATAATTTTTGCATCATCAGCAAACATTGAGAGAAACTACTCTATATCCTCTGGGAGATCATATACGTGTATCAGAAAGAGTATAGGTCCAAGGACCGACCCCTGCGGGACTCCACTTGTAACGTCACGCCAATCCGAGACCGCATCCCTCGCAGTGACTCCTTGTCTTCTGTTACTTAGGTACTCCCGTATCCAACGGAGTACCTTCAATTTCACTCCAGCCTGCATCTCCAGCTTTCTCAGTAGCCTCTTGTGAGGTACTGTATCAAAGACTTTTTGATAATCCAAAAATATGCAGTCTGCCCACCCCTCTCTTTCTTGCCTGATTTTTGTTGCCTGGTCGTAGAATTCAATTAGCCCTGTGAGGCAGGACTTGCCATCCTTGAACCCATGTTGATGCTGTTTAACAAAGTTCTTTCGCTCCAGGTGTTCCACTAGCTTTTTTCGCACAATCTTCTCCATCAGCTTGCATGGTATGCAGGTTAGGGACACTGGCCTGTAGTTCAGTGCCTCCTGACTATCCCCTTTCTTGTATATTGGAACTACATTAGCTGCCTTCCAAATTTCTGGCAGTTCCCCTGCTTCCAGTGGTTTGTTATACACTATGGAGAGTGGCAGGCACAGGGCTTCTGCTACTTCCCTTAGTATCCAAGGGGAGATTCCTTCTGGGCCTATAGCCTTTGTCACATCCAACTCTAGTAAACACTTCTTTACTTTCCCGCTGGTAATCTCAAACTCTTCTAGTGGTTCCTGGTTAACTATTCCCTCTCTTGTCTCGGGAATCTCTCCTTGCTCTTGGGTGAAGACCTGGAATTCTAATTCAGTTCCTCACAAACTTCCTTGTCGTTTGTAGTGAACCCTTCTGCCCCTATCCTTCTGTACTCACCTAGTTGTGCTTCGGGGGTTGAACTCTGGCTCTTTGGTCCCGCCTCTCAACCGTCAATCAACAGGTGTACAGGTTCCTGAGCCTATTGGGCTCTATCATATCTACACTTGAAACTGTGTATGGAGTCAGCCTCCACCTCATCACTTCCTAATGTATTCCATTTGTCAACTACTCTGACACTAATAAAGATCTTTCTAATATCTCTGTGGCTCATTTGGGCACTCAGTTTCCACCTGTGTCCCCTAGTGCGTGTGCCCCTTGTGTTAAATAGCCTGTCTTTATCAACCCTGTCGATTCCTTTGAGAATCTTGAATGTGGTGATCCTGTCCCCCCCCTAACTCTTCTGTCTTCCAACGAAATGAGGTTTAATAACCGTAGTCTCTCCTCGTAGCTCATACCTCTCAGCTCGGGTACTAGTCTGGTGGCAAACCTTTGAACCTTTTCCAGTTTAGTCTTATGCTTGACTAGATATGGACTCCATTCTGGAGCCGCAAACTCCAGGATTATTCTGACATATGTAGTATATAATGTTCTGAAAGATTCCTTACACAAGTTTCTGAAGGCCCTTCTTATGTTAGCCAACCTGGCATATGCTGCTGATGTTATCCTCTTGATATGAGCTTCTGGGGATATGTCTGGCGTGATATCAACCCCCATGTCTTTTTCTCTCTATGACTCCAGAAGTATTTCATCTCCCAAATGATACTTTGTATCTGGTCTCCTGCTTCCTACCCATATCTTCATTACATTACATTTGCTTGGGTTAAACTCTAACAGCCATTTGTTCGACCATTCCTGCAGCTTGTCCAGGTCTTCTTTAAGCCTCACGCTGTCCTCCTCCTCTGTCTTAATCCTTCTCATAATTTTGGCGTCGTCAGCAAACATTGAGAGGAATGAGTCTATCCCCTCTGGGAGATCATTTACGTATATCAGAAACAGGATAGGTTTAAGTACAGAGCCCTGTGGGACTCTACTGGTGACGTTCACCCCATTCTGTGGTCTCACCCCTCACTGTAACTCTCTGCTTCCTATTGTTTAGGTACTCCCTTACCCACTGGAGCGCCCTACCAGTTACTCCTGCCTGTTTCTCCAGCTTATGCATCAACCTTTTATGGGGTACTGTGTCAAAGGCTTTCCGACAGTCCAAAAAAATGCAGTCCGCCCATCCTTCTCTTTCTTGCTTAATCTTTGTCACCTGATCGTAGATTTCTATCAAGCCTGTAAGGTAAGAGTTACCCTCCTTGAACCCATGTTGATGGGTTGTCACGAAGTCTCTTCTCTCTAGATGTGTTACTAGGTTTTTTCTCACAATCTTCTCCATCACCTTGCATGGTATACAAGTTAAGGACACTGGCCTGTAGTTCAGAGCCTCTTGTCTGTCACCCTTTTTTGTATATTGGTACTACATTAGCAGTCTTCCATATTTCTGGTAAGTCTCCCGTTTCCAGTGACCTACTATACACTATCGAGATTGGCAAGCAAAGTGCTCCTGCACACTCTTTCAATACGCATGGTGGGATTCCGTCCGGCCCAACAGCTTTTCTCACATTCAGCTCCAATAGGTGCTTCTTGACCTCATCTCTTGTAATTTCGAACTTATCCAAGGTCACCTGGTTTCCTGCCACCTCTCCTAGCGCCGTGACTTCTCCCTGTTCTATTTTAAAGACCTCCTGGAACCTTTTGTTGAGTTCTTCACACACCTCTTTGTCATTCTCTGTGAACCTGTCCTCGCCCACCCTAAGTTTCATCACCTGTTCCTTTACTGTTGTCTTCCTCCTGATGTGACTGTGTAGTAGCTTTGGTTCGGTCTTGACTTTATTAGCTATATCATTTTCGTGCCTTTTCTCAGCTGCTCTTCTCACACTAATATACTCGTTCCTGGTTCTCTGGTATCTCTCTCTACTTTCTGGTGTTCTGTTATTACAGAAGTTCCTCCATGCAATTTTGTTCAGCTCCTTTGCTTTCATACATTCCCTATTAAACCACGGATTCTTCCTTCGCTTCTCTGTTTTTTCCTGTCGGGCTGGGACAAACCTGCTTACAGCCTCCTGACATTTTTGGGTGACATAGTCCATCATGTCTTGTACGGACTTGATTCCGAGTTCTGTGTCCCAAATTCCCATAGGAATTTATTCATCTCCTCATAGTTTCCCTTTCGGTACGCCAACCTTTTGTTTCCCAGTTCTTTTTTTGGGGTGAAAATTCCTAGCTCATCCAGGTACTCAAAGCTCAATACACTATGATCACTCATTCCCAAGGGGGCTTCCAACTTAACTTCCCTTATATCCGACTCATTTAGGGTAAATATCAGATCAAGCAAGGCTGGTTCATCCCCTCCTCTCATTCTTGTCGGTCCCTTGACGTGTTGACTTAGAAAGTTTCTTGTTGCCACATCCAGCAGATTAGCTCTCCATGTGTCTGGGCCTCCATGTGGGTCTCTGTTTCCCGAATCTATCTTCCCATGGTTGAAGTCTCCCATGATTAGTAATCTGGATCCGTTCCTGCTAGACACAGAAGCTGCTCTCTCTATTATATTGATGGTGGCCAAGTTGTTTCTATCATATTCCTGTCTGGGTCTTCTGTCATTCAGTGGGGGGGCTATATATGACTACTACTATAATTTTCTGTCCTCCAGTTGCTATGGTGCCTGATATGTCACTGAAACCTTCACAGTTCTGAATTACCATCTCTTCGAAACTCCAACCTTCTCTTAGTAGCAAAGCTACACCACCTCCTCCTCTCCCTACTCTCTCTTTCCTCACTATATACTAGCCCTGTGGAAACACTGCGTTTGTTATGATTTTCGTTAGCTTTGTTTCTGTGAGTGCTATTATGTCTGGGTTTTCTTCTAGTGCCCATTCTCCGAGTTCACTTGTTATATTTGTAATCCCATCTATGTTAGTGTACATTGCCTTGAAGTTCACTTTCTTCTGTTCATTTTCTTGTCCCTTTCTTGGCGAGCATTCTGCTGGTGTGGGAAGCTGTTCCGTGGGTGAGAAGTTCTGTCAGGTGGTTTGCAGGGTCTCAGAGGATTTTGAGGTGGGGGGTGGGGGTTTAAGGGAAGGTGGGACAGGTAGGGTGTGGGTTAAGGAGATAAGGGGGACATGGAGGATGCGGGGTGAGGGGGAGGAGGGCTAGAGAGGTATGGGATGAAGTGCAGGGGGGACATGATGGGAATGGGGTGACAGGGGTCAGAATGGGGTGGTTTTGGGTGGGGGCAGGTAGGGTGAGGGGAAGGGAGGGTTTCTATGCAGAGGGGGGTGGTGGTGTTGCCCTCCCCTCTGGTTTTGCTGGGATGCTGGTTTTGGGTTCCCCTCTTGTCTCTGGGACTGTTGTGTTGGGGGCTGTGATTTCCTGGTTTGCTCCTCTCTCCCTGCGCTTCCTCCTTGCCTCTGCTGCCCTGGCTCTCTCCTCCTTCGTCATGTCTCTCTGCAGGAATACTTTTTTGTATCCCTCCACATGCTGTAGACGACTCTTCCTTTCGAGAATATCCTCCTTCGTGGTTTCGTTTGTAAACACCACCTGAGATAAAGAGAGCGAGAGAGAGAGAGAGTGGGTGGGAGACAGGGGTGAGAGAGAGGGGTGAGAGAAGTGGGTGAGAGAGAGGGGTGGTAGAGTGGGGTGAGAGAGAGGGATGAGAGGGGTTGTGCGTGTTGTGTATATCATGAAAATTAACATGTGATGAAAAATGTGACAAGACCATGGAGGAAGAATTGTACCAGGAATTTCCTTAAGATTCCTTCTGAAGATGAATTAATATACGAAGTACTAAAGGAAATTCCTGTTTAAATTCTTCCTCCATTGTCTGACATTGTCACAAACACAAACACACACACACACACTCAACCCCTCTCACCCCACTCTACCACCCCTCTCTCTCACCCATTTCTCTCACCCTTCTCTCTCACCCCTGTCTCCCACCCACTCTCTCTATCTCTCTTATCTCGCTCTATCTCTTCCTCTCCCTATCTTTTCCTCTCTCTCTCTCTCTCTCTCTCTCTCTCTCTCTCTCTCTCTCTCTCTCTCTCTCTCTCTCTCTCTCTCTCTCTCCCCCTGCTTGCCCTCCTCCTGACAAATCCTATCACAGCATAACAGGAAAAGGGAGAAGCATGATGGCCAGAGGAAACAGGGGAACATGGAAAAGTCAAGGTGATGAAATGAAGGAAATATTTGCCCAGTTTTTGGAGGATATCAAGAGTGAGATGCAGGGAATGATGCAGGAAATGAAGAATGAAATAAGTAACCTGTAAAGAGAGCTGACAGCAGCAAAAGAGGAGATTAGAACCCTCAAAGAGAACAGGGTTGATGCTGAGACTCAGATAATCATCCAGGGAGAAGGTGGAAATAGTATCCTGGAAGAGAATGCCACTATAAAAGCAACATTTGCAGAAATGCTAAAAAAAAATAACTCTGAAAATAACTCCACAATGATAGAGGTGGCCAGGAAAGCAGCCACCTCACAGGAAGTGTCACGCTCCAATAGCCAGCTGCTGGAAAGAAAAAGGTCAGTGGTGGCTGTGGGTATTAAAGAGCAAGAAGGCTCCAACAGGACAGAGTGGAATGATAAGGACAATACAGCAGTGAATGAAATACTGAAGGCACTAGAGATGGAAGGGGCTGAGCATAGATTTGAGAAGGTTTTCAGGCTAGGCTGGTACAAAAAAGACCTAGACCGTATGTTAAAGATAGTGTTTGCAAACGAGAACACAAAGGAGATGCAGCATGTAGGAGAATTAAAAAATGTATTCCTCCAGAGGGACATGATGAGGGAGGAGAGAGCCATGGCAGCAGAAGCAAGGAAGAAGCGCAGGGTGAGAGAAAACCAGGAACTCAAGCTCCCAACACAACATCCCCAGAGATGAGGGGAGGGGGGGGGGGACCGACACTCAGTTACCCAGTAACACCAGAGGGGAGGGCAACCACATCACCCTCCTCTGCATAGAAACCCCCCCTACCCCAAACCCTCCCTTCCCCCACCCAAATGTTCAGCCAAATCTCCCCCCACACCCCATTCCCACCCTGCTACCCCTCCCCTCCTCCCGCCATGTCCCCCCCTCCCTCTTCACCCCATACCCTCCCTGTCCCCCCCCTTCACTTGACCCCCCGCCCCTCACCCCAGTATCCTCTGAGACCCTGTTATCCACCTCACAAATCCTCACACCCATGGAACATCTTCCCCCACCAGCAGAACACTCACCAAGGAGGCGATTTGAGAAGGGACAGAAGACTGTGAGCCTCAGGGCAATGTACACTAACATAGATGGAATTACAAACAAAACAAATGAGCTTGGGGAATGGGTACTAGAGGAAAACACAGCACTCAATACCCAATATTGGGCATTGAGCACTCAAAACTCAATAGCACTCATAGAAACAAAGCTAACGAAAACAATAACAAATGCAGTGTTCCCACAGGAATATTATGTTATGGGGAAAGAGAGAGAAGGAAGAGGCGGTTCTGGGGTAGCTCTGCTGGCAAGAAAGGGCTGGGACTTTGAGGAGATGGTTATTCAGGGCTGTGAAGGTTTCAGTGACTACATAATAGGAACAATAACAACTGGAGGACAAAAAATTATAGTCGTAGTCATATATAATTCACCACCAAATGACAGACAACCCAGGCAGGAATATGATAGAAACAACATGGCCACCATTAACATAATAGAGAGAGCAGCTTCTATTGCCAGCAGGAATGGATCTGGACTACTAATCATGAGAGACTTCAGCCACGGGAAGATAGACTGGAAGAACAGAGATCTGCATGGAGGACAAGAAATATGAAGAGCTATGCTGCTGAACATAGCAACAAGACACTTTCTAAGCCAGCACATCAAGTAACCAACAAGAATGAGAGAAGATGAACCAGCCATGCTCGATCTGATATTTACCCTAAAAGAGTGGGATATAAGGGAAGTTAAGATGGAAGCACCCTTGGGAATGAGTGACCACAGTGTATTGAACTTTGAGTACCTGGTAGAGCTAGGAATTATCTCCCCTAAAAAGAACTAGGAAATAAAAGGCTGGCATACCGAAAGGGAACTATGAGGCGATGAGAAGTTTCCTAAAGGAATACCTTGGGACACAGACCTCAGAGATAAGTCTGTACGAGATATGATGGACTATGTCACCCAAAAGTGTCAGGAGGCAGTGAACAGGTTCATCCTGGCCCAAAGGAAAAAATCCGAGAAACCAAAGAATAATCCATGGTATCATAGGGCATGTATGGAAGCAAAGGGACTGAACAAAAGGGCATGGAGGAACTTCCGGAATAACAGAACACCAGAAAGCACAGAGAGATACCAGAGAACCAGGAATGAGTATGTTAGGGTGAGAAGAGAGGCAGAGAAAAAATATGAAAATGATATAGCAAACAAAGTGAAGACCAAACCAAAGCTACTCCATAGTCACATCAGGAGGAAAACAACAGTGAAAGAACATGTAATGAAACTTAGAACAGGCGAGGACAGGTATACAGAGAATGACAAAGAGGTGTGTGAAGAACTCAACCAAAGGTTCCAGGAGGTATTCACAATAGAACAAGCTGAGGTAACTGTGTTAGGAGAAAGGGAAGTAAATCAGGCGGCCTTGGAAGGGTTCGAAATTGCGAGAGAGGATGTTAAGAGACACCTGATGGATCTGGATGTTAGAAAGGTTGTTGGTCCAGACGGGATCTCGCCATGGGTTCTGAAAGGGTGTGCAGAGGCACTTTGCTTGCTACTCTCCATAGTGTATAGTAGGTCATTGGAGACGGAAGACCTACCAGGAATATGGAAGACGGCGAATGTGGTCCCAGTATACAAAAAGGGCGACAGGTAAGAGGCACTGAACTACAGGCCAGTGTTCTTGACTTGTATACCATGCAAGGTGATGGAGAAGATCGTGAGAAAAAACCTAGTAACACATTTGGAGAGAAGGGACTTCGTGACAACCCATCAACATGGGTTCAGGGCGGGTAAATCTTGCCTGACTAGCTTTATAGAATTCTACGACCAGGTGACAAAGATTAAGCAAGAAAGAGAAGGTTGGGCGAACTGCATTTTCTTGGATTGTCGGAAAGCCTTTGACACAGTACCGCCGTAAGAGAACGGTACATAAGCTGGAGAGACAGGCAGGTGTAGCTGGTAAGGTACTTCAGTGGATAAGGGAGTACCTAAGCAATAGGAAGCAGAGAGTTACAGTGAGGGGTGAGACCTCAGATTGGCGTCAAGTGACCAGTGGATTCCCACAGGGCTCTTTACTCGGACGTATTCTATTTCTGATATACGTAAATGATCTCCCAGAGGGTATAGACTGATTCCTTTCAATGTTTGCTGACGACGCCAAAATTATGAGAAGGATTAAGAGAGAGGTGGAGGACCGCTTGAGGCTTGAAGAAGACCTGGACAAGCTGCAGGAATAGTCGTACAAATGGTATTAGAGTTTAACCCAAGCAAATGTAATGTAATGAAGATAGGTTTTTGGAGCAGGAGACCAGATACTAGGTATCGTCTGGGAGATGAATTTCTTCAAGAGTCAGAGAGAGAGAGAGACCTGGGGTTTGATATCACGCCAGACCTGTCCTCTGAAGCTCATATCTGGAGGATAACATCAGCGGCATATGCCAGGTTGGCTAACATAAGAACGACCTTTAGAAACTTGAGTAAGGAATCTTTTAGAACATTATATACCACATATGTCAGACCAATCCTGGAGTATGCGGCTCCTGCATGGAGTCCATATCTAGTCAAGCATAAGATTAAACTGGAAAAGGTTCAAAGGTTTGCCACCAGACTAGTACCCGAACTGAGGGGTATGAGCTACGAGGAGAGACTACGGGAATTAAACCACACGTCACTGGGAGACAGAAGAGTTAGACTGGACATGATCACCACATACAAGATTCTCAGAGGAATTAATAGGGTAGATAAAGACAGAATATTTACCACAAAGGGCGCACGCTTTAGGGGACACAGGTGGAAATTAAGTGCCCAAATGAGCCATAGAGACGTTAGAAAGAATTTTTTCAGTGTCAGAGTAGTAGACAAATGGAATGCATTAGGAAGTGATGTGGTGGAGGCTGACTCCATACACAGCTTCATGTGTAGATATGATAGAGCCCAATACGCTCAGGAACCTGTACATTAGTTGACTGACAGTTGAGAGGCGGGACCAAAGAGCCAGAGCTCAACCCCCGCAAACACAATTAAGTAAGTACACACACACACACACACACACAGACACACACACACACACACACACACACACACACACACACACACACACACACACACACACACACACACACACACACACACACACACACACACACACACACACACACACACACACAGACACACAGACACACAGACACACAGACACACAGACACACACACACACACACACACACACACACACACACACACACACACACACACACACACACACACACATCAACACTGGAGAATAACCTGAAGGCACACAGAACTCCAGATCAAATTCCAGAAACCTACGGTAGCAGAATAACGTCAAACCGACCAACGAATAACCTCCAGAAACTGTTACATGGCTGCGTACAGAGTTTTTTGTAAAACCTAAGAGAGACCAATTCTTGATTATGCAGCCCGTGCACGGAAACCCGCCCCTCCTCCCTCACCTGAGAAAGTACAAGTTAAAACGAGAACAAGCTCCAAATATAGGAAGCAAAACTCCATCTTGAGCTGAAGGTCTTGAGCTACGAGCAGACTGAAAGAACTGGACCTGAGCACTCAGGAGGAGAGGAGAAATAGGAGGGACATGATAGCGACATATAAGATTCTAAGGGGACATGACAAAATAAACAAAGAAACAATGTCCAAAGCATTGAACGATGGCGAGTAGGCGAAGACACAAATAAATCACAAAACTGTTAGGAAATAAATTACTGAGTTTTCGAATTGTTAATAAATGGAATGTTTTAGAGGAAGAAATGGTATAAGACAATTCAAAATAAGATTTATATATAAATATCACCAAAACGTGGGAAATGATTCATTATATTAAACAAAATGTTGGAAAGGCTGGGCTAGGAATCGAACCCAATCTAACAAGCACAGCTACAGACACGAACAGCAGATACATGCCTGTAATGAGGCGGGCTCAAGAGCTATTCCTCCCTACCCGCAAGTACAAACAGGTAAGCTCGAGCGCAAATACCGACACATCCCCGCCAAACTCATACGAATGTGGATGCGCGTTCGAGGATGCGCAGAAAACGTCAATAAAAATGAAAACTTGGTGCTTACGTTTTTAATAGTGCGTCGCATTTTTAACGGATAGGTCGATTCCGTAAAAAAATCGACGTACTGAAGAGGGGGTGATTAAGAGCAATGGGTATTCACGATGGGAGATAATTTAGCGGGTGAGAGTGTGCCCAAATGCTACGGGGAAGGCCTATCCTTCCGCACCTGCTAATTGCGTCCCCTCTCGCAATACCTGTTTCATGGTTTGATCTCTGCCTTTGTTCCAGTACTATTTTGGCTCTTTTTAGTGGTGTATTTTGACGTGGTGGTTTGTTGGGGCTCTCTTGTTGTTGGTGCTCTCTTGTTGTTGGTACTCTTACCACCACTTGGTGCTCTCTTGTTGTTGGGGCTCTTACCACCTCTTGGTGCTCTCTTGTTGTTGGTGCTCTTACCACCTCTTGGTGCTCTCTTGTTGTTGGGGCTCTTACCACCTCTTGGTGCTCTCTTGTTGTTGGTGCTCTTACCACCTCTTGGTGCTCTCTTGTTGTTGGGACTCTTACCACCTCTTGGTGCTCTCTTGTTGTTGGGGCTCTTACCACCTCTTGGTGCTCTCTTGTTGTTGGTGCTCTTACCACCTCTTGGTGCTCTCTTGTTGTTGGGGCTCTTACCACCTCTTGGTGCTCTCTTGTTGTTGGGGCTCTTACCACCTCTTGGTGCTCTCTTGTTGTTGGGGCTCTTACCACCTCTTGGTGCTCTCTTGTTGTTGGTGCTCTTACCACCTCTTGGTGCTCTCTTGTTGTTGGGGCTCTGACGACCTCTTGGTGCTCTCTTGTTGTTGGTGCTCTTACCACCTCTTGGTGCTCTCTTGTTGTTGGTGCTCTTACCACCTCTTGGTGCTCTCTAGTTGTTGGGGCTCTTACCACCTCTTGGTGCTCTCTTGTTGTTGGTGCTCTTACCACCTCTTGGTGCTCTCTTGTTGTTGGTGCTCTTACCACCTCTTGGTGCTCTCTTGTTGTTGGGGCTCTTACCACCTCTTGGTGCTCTCTTGTTGTTGGTGCTCTTACCACCTCTTGGTGCTCTCTTGTTGGTGGTGCTCTTACCACCTCTTGGTGCTCTCTTGTTGTTGGTGCTCTTACCACCTCTTGGTGCTCTCTTGTTGTTGGGGCTCTTACCACCTCTTGGTGCTCTCTTGTTGTTGGTGCTCTTACCACCTCTTGGTGCTCTCTTGTTGGTGATGCTTTCTTGTTGGAGCTCTCTTGTTGGTGCTCTCTTGTTGGTGCTCTCTTAATTGTTGTTGGTACTCTCGTGTTGTTGGTGCTCTCTTGTTGGTGCTCTCTTAATTGTTGTTGGTACTCTCGTGTTGTTGGTGCTCTCTTGTTGGTGCTCTCTTAATTGTTGTTGGTACTCTCGTGTTGTTGGTGCTCTCTTAATTGTTGTTGGTGCTCTCGTGTTGTTGGTGCTCACTTAATTGTTGTTGGTGCTCTCTTAATTGTTGTTGGTACTCTCGTGTTGTTGGTGCTCTCTTGTTGGTGCTCTCTTAATTGTTGTTGGTACTCTCGTGTTGTTGGTGCTCTCTTAATTGTTGTTGGTACTCTCGTGTTGTTGGTGCTCTCTTAATTGTTGTTGGTACTCTCGTGTTGTTGGTGCTCTCTTGTTGGTGCTCTCTTAATTGTTGTTGGTACTCTCGTGTTGTTGGTGCTCTCTTAATTGTTGTAGGTGCTCTCTTGTTGGTGCTCTCTTAATTGTTGTTGGTGCTCTCTTAATTGTTGTAGGTGCTCTCTTGTTGGTGCTCTCTTAATTGTTGT